>NW_027069528.1:0-67550 GCF_002906115.3 Quercus suber | reverse complement strand
AAATTGAAAATCATAACTAAAATCAACAATGTCATAAGAAAGATTCAGTGAATTAGCCATATTATATATTGAGAAAGAAATGTTAGACAAACTTGAATACAAAAATTTAATAAGTAATTTTGCACCTAAAAAAAAGGTGTGAAGAATAGATTTTAAGTGTGTGTATTAAAAAAATATTTAAAAATATAAAAAGCCTCATTTTAATCTTCTCCTTAGGCCCCAAACTCCGTAGAGCCACTCCCGACTAGCATGACAATGATTACCAACTGCTATCAGTTTTTATGTTATGTGACAGTATTTTGTGGTTTCCCTCTCATAGCATGGGTATCACATGTTATGAAATAGAGGTCTCACAAGATACCACCTCACTATTACCAATCAATCCAGGTCAGCTTGATATAATTCGAGGCGACAAATTAAGTGGACTTTTGTTTAATCGAATTTAAAATCTGGTTAAATTTTTTATTTAAAATCCATTGTTCTTATTTTTTGACATAACTAGTTTAAACTATGTAAATAAATGTACATAAATTTAAATTTAAATATAGATTGGGTAATTAAATTCTAGAGTTTCAACTCTTTTAGTCAACAAAGAAAAACTATCATTTCATTTTATTTTCTTAAATTGTTAATTCTAGATTTGAATGGAACTTTTTTGACTGAAATACAGAATATTTTAGATTTTATGTCATGAATGCTTTAATTAATGTATTATGAAATAGAATTTGCGTAAATTATTTTTGTTATAATTATTATACTTTATGTGATTACAGAATATAAAAATTAATTTGTTAATCATTCTTGTATTATATTCTTTAAATGTTTCGTTTTTCTAATATTCACTTCTTTTTAATTTTCCTTGTATAACTCATTTTTAGAGAGTACGTAGAGGATATGTTCATAAAAATAGATAACAAAGTAATCTATACAGTAAAAGTTTTTTTCATTTTTTTTATCTTTTTTTTACTACTCTTTTCATTTTTCAGGAGTGTTAGGATATACGAATGCATACTATTTTTTTCCTAAAATAATGCTATGATTTCATAATTAAAAATTTTGGACACGTTCTACCTTTTGTCATTAAGGAAAAAAAAAAAAAAAACATATTTTATGTCGTTTTTATTATTATAATATTTCTCTTATATTCTTCTGTATATGTTAAGGCAATTAAAATTTTTGGACATTTTCTACCTTAGTCATTTAAAAAAAATGTTTTTATGTAATTTTTGTTATTATAATATTTCTCTTATATTATACTGTATATGTTAATTAGGCACATCAAAGCGACATAACTCAGCCACTTAGGCCTCTTGAAAAAAAAAATTGGATCCACCACTGATTATTACTTTAGCATGAAGCTGTGAAGATCTTATGAATATATTTCTTATTGGTTTATTTAGTGAAAATTTTAAAATATTATTGTATATTAAGTGATGTATTTCTTATTAGCTTATTAGTTCATTTTTCTTAAATATTATTGTATATAAGTGATGATAAAATACAATTTTTTTTTTTTTATGAATATATCAAAAGTTTGTAACAATATATATGCTTTTTTGTAATTTTTCTAGTGTCTCAAAAAATATTAGAAAAAAGAATCAATTCAAAATACTACTTGCGTTTTAAAAACTATAATGAGAAGTAAATGAATAGAAGGGGCAAGGGATAATTGTGAGTAATTTTACAAGATCAAATTATCACGTGGAATCCCGTGGGTTGACAAACCTTGAAACCCATCTATCCTTGTGGGAATTTTTTTATTTTTATTTTTATTTTTATTTTTATTATTATTTTGGGCGGTGAGGATTGGACACCCATGGGGATGAGATCCCAAAGAAACATTCAAGAACAAAATGGAACCAAATAGTAAATATGACTGGTAGATATTTTTCCTTCTAAACAAGAGGGAAAAAGTAGGAAAATGACTAATCTGCTAGACTTATCCTGGATTAAAAAAAAAAAGGTTAACGAGTATCGTTGGGGCATTGGTTAAGAATTTATTTTAAGAAAGTTTTGATATCACTTTTATAGGAAATTAAAAAGACTGTCAAAATATTAATTGTTTTTTTTTTCTTTTCCTATAAAAACTTTCTTTAATTAGATTGTTAACCAATACTCTACGACACTCGTTAACATGACCCTTTAAAAAAATTCTTAGATTCTTTCGAAGTATAGAGAAATTGTGCTCACTCCTCTCACATTCATGATGGACCTCACTATGAATTTAATGAGTAAACCCCATTATAAATATGAGAAAAAAAAAAATATCATTCTTCATACTCTAAAAGTACTTAAAAATTACTCAAATTTCTTAGCTTCTTAAATTTCCTTGAAATATTCTCAGAAACACGTTAAAGATGCCACCCACTAGCAATCCCTAAAAAAAAAAAAAAAAAGGCGCTTTATTCATTTGCTTTTTTCTTTTTTCAATTGATAAAGTTTTTTAAATAAACTTACAGTAATGTATTTTTTCCCTGTATGTGTTAAAAATATTTAGAATCCTCAAAAAAAAAAAAGAATTAAATTAATGTGCAATTTTTTTTTAGCTTCTTAAATTACCTTGAAATATTCTCAAAAACACATTGAAGATGTCACTCACTAGCAATCCCTAAAAAAAAAAAAAAAAAAAAAAAAAAAAAGGCCGCATTTATTTTTTTGCTTTTTTCTTTTTCAATTGATAAAGTTTTTTAAAGAAATTTACAATGATGTATTTTTAAAATGGCTCAACTCTTGGATACATAGTACAGATTTTAAACCTTTAAACTTACACTCATTTTCTAATATAAATTAATCCACTCTCCTCTCTGTATATTTGTTAAAAATATTTAATACCCTCAAAAGAAAAAACAACGAATTAAATTAATGTACACATTTTTTTTCTTTATCAGGTTCAACAAGGATTGCTTGTAGTTTGCCTCTCTTCTATAATTGCCTTTTTTGTTTGTTTAGGGAGCTTTCTGTTCTGACTGTATACCAGTTTTTTTTTTTTTTTTTTTTTAAATGGGATTGTTTTAGTTTTTTAATAAAGTCTTTCTCTACCTTCCATTTAAAAAATAAATGTGTATATTTCTTAGGGGTGTCAATGTTCGACCCAACCCGTGAACACGACACGAACCCAACACGGGTTTTTTTGGGTTAGGGTTGGGCGTTAATGGATTTGGGTCATAAACAGGTCAACCCGAAAGTGACACGATAAGAAACGTGTCATAAGCAGGTCAACCTGCATAATCCGCAATAGACACGTTTGACACGCCAATTTATTTGTATCAACCTGAAATATCCCACTTAACACAACTCGTTTAACTTGTATAACAAATAAATATTTATTTTATTTTAGATTTGTCAAATACCTTTTATATCCAACATATATTTTAAATTTAAAAAGAAAAGTGAGTAATTATAAAAATTTACAAGAGATATAATTGGAAATTGAAAATTTACAGACCCTAGAACTACTAATACTATTTTTTTTTTTTTTTTTTTGCATAGAACTTACACAAATGAAATTGGATGAGCTTGTTGGAGATGTTATAAATTTGGACATCAACAAAGAATCTATAGATGATAATTGTGGTCATAGTCAGGATTAGTCTATTGTTTGCTCAAATTCTTTCAATATTGATAATTAGCATTTGGCGAGTTCCAAAAATATTATATTTTTGTTGAACTATGTTATTTTATTTTTGTTAAACTTTGTTATTTTGAATTTGAGTTGAAGTGTATGCACTTCTTTTGGAGTGTAAAGAACTTATTTCTAGATGAATATTATATTTTTGTTGAACTATATTATTTTGAATGTGAATTGAAGACTTAAAGTGTATGCACTGCTTTTTGGGATGTAAAAAAAATTATTTCTAGATGAATGTTATATTTAATATTATGCAGGTTGAAATGAGTTGTGTTACATTCATGTCAACCCAACATGACTCGTTTATTAAGCGTGTCAAATGGGTTGGGTCAGGTCAACCCGCCTTATTAACAGGTTGGGTTAGGGTTGGAAGATCATGACACTATTATTAAATGGGTCGGATTAGGATTGAGTCATTTAATCGAATACTTCTACCTTGACACGACACGAACCTGACACGCTAATTCAAATTGACACCCCTAATATTTCTGTATCAGTTATAAATATTCGTGTAAAACAGTGGATGCGAACTCATCTAAGAAGATATTTTCCCTCTCTCTTCCTAATCTACGAAGATATTACCCCTTGACAATAATCTGTCTCTCTTCCTAATTTCTTTTCTCTCACTCCTCACCCCTTTTGTCACTTAGTCCAGATATTTTCCTTTCACTCTGCCGATTCTACCAGCCCTTCCTTCCCACGTGTTGACCTCTATCACTCTGACACGTCCATTTTGAAATTTAAAGTCGTGACTCGTGATAACATTCTGACACTGAAGAACCCTGCTGCAATTGGGCAAGCTTCTGTCCAATGAAAATGACACAGCAAAATTTGGATCTGAGTTCAAGAATAAACACTTGTTTAAGATCTAACGTGTCACAAGCCGGACCCGCTGCAATTATTGAGCTCATTCACTCCAATTCCGATCGATATTAGTCTTGCAAATTGCAATGGTGCTCCTTCGCATCATCAGCATTTAGATTTTAGTAGGAATAGGGAACTTTGGGCAGAAGGACGAAAAAGTGAAGAGATAAAAAATTAAAGAAAAAATAAAAAAATGAAAAGATAAAAAAGTTTTTAGTGTTTTTATTTGTATTTAATTAGATGGGTGAAAAAATGGAGGAATAAAAATTTTTTTTAATTTGATTTGTATAAATTTATCATGTTCCGCTTAAATAAAACAAAAAATAATACATAACACTTTTAAAAAAAATTATATAGATAAAAGTGGATATTTTAAAAAATAAAATAAAAAATCAAAAAAAAAAAAAAAGGCAAACGTTAGAAAAGTAAAAAAAAAAGGCAGAAACGTTAATTAGAGGGGGCAGTTTTGTTGAAATATTTTTTCTACTTTTCACTTCAACTCTCTCTAATTTGAAGAGAGGTGGAGAGAAAACTTGTACCCCACCACTTTTCTGTTCCCCTCCCTCACCCAAATAGTAAAAAATGTCATTCTTCACCTTATTTTTTCCTCGTTATTTTTCATTTTTCCAGATTTCCCCCCTCCCAACATACCCTTAACGTTTGTGGTTTAATCTTCTTCTTTTTTTTTCTTTTTTTTGGGTATGAAGAATTGTGGTTTAATCATTGATTGGAAAGAAAAGGGCTAACCAATTAATTCTCGTCTCCCAGAACAAATGCTTTGAATATTTCTGAAGTGGTGAAACCAAACGTATTTGATAAATTAAAATATGATATGTTATGATCACACTCATACCCATGACAGAGAGAGAGAGAGAGAGGGAGAGAGAGAGCATAGGATAAAATTCATTATAGTACAAAGTTTATTCATTGAATATATTTTGCTAGTAGTTGTGAACAACATTCACATTATTCATCATTGATTTCTACCACGAGAATTACTCCTATAGGATATGGATATTTCCAGTACAATCACTTTAAAGATGTAATAATTATAACCTAACAACTAGGGAAGGGAACACCACAAGTACT
Organism: Quercus suber; assembly: GCF_002906115.3. Lineage (NCBI taxonomy): Eukaryota > Viridiplantae > Streptophyta > Magnoliopsida > Fagales > Fagaceae > Quercus > Quercus suber. Next base: position 61,969 of record NW_027069528.1, on the reverse strand, counting down.
AGCGACCTTTCTGGCACCAGGAGAGTTAACATACTGCCTGAGATTTGGATCTTTGAGGTACCCACAAAGGCATGGCCTCTGCTCCCTCAGCTTGGTGCAACAAGTGCTGGATGGTGGTGCTGAAGATGTGATGGCCGCTATGCATGAACTCAGCTGCAAGGGACTGCATGTCACTGCCTTTGCCATCAGTGGTGCTTCAAATAGAAGCATGGCTACCACCGCCACTGCACAGAGTACAACATATGAAGCTTTCTTCATCCTTGACTTTTTTACACTAGCTATGAAGAGAGAGAGAGAGGCTACGGTACACGGGTTTTGGCTAAGGCCTCCCCTGCAATTTATAGAAGCAGTAAGTAACAGAGGTCTACCGCTTGAATTGAATAATGTTGGTGGGTAGGTCCGACCTCGTATGAATGAGCTTCTTCTTTTTCTTTTTTTCTTTTTTGTGTTTGACCAAAACTTCGTATGAATGAGTTCGTGAAATCTAAGATGCTATAATGTTATAATTCAATCTTAGAAATGATTGTGTAGACAATAGCCCGTTGGAATTTAACTCGGGATGAAAAAAAGAAAAAAGAAAAAAAAAGCAACAAAAAAATATATTTTTTTAATATTGGTATATATATTGCTACCGAATCAAGTTTATACTGATTCAATAAATTTTTTTTAAAAAAAATAGAGTTTAAAGTCTATTTTATTAATAAATCCAGTTTAAACATAATAATATATTATATCTTATCTTATAGAATTAAGTTAGAAGAAAGATGGGATTAATGCCAAAAAATAAAAAACAAAGAAAGATGAGATTGTAATATTGTATAATTTAGTCTTGCAAATTAATTGAAAACTCATATTACAAATAAGATTTTGTTAACTAATATCCTAAAAACTTTCGTTTTAAAAAATACTTTTAAAACAAGTTTATAAGGAAGGGAAAATATAACCGATTTTTTTAATTAATTTTTTTTAAATAAAAGTGGTATTAAAATAGTACAAAATAAGGAATCCCACAAGTTTCAAGCATCCCGCTTCCTGATTGAACCTTATAATGAACTTTCAACTTTGTGCTCTTAAAGTCAAGCAAGATTGCAAGAGTATTACTTGAGCTGACAGAAATTAATACTTGACTAAGTAACAGCCTCCTAGCCTTAAATTCAACCAAACGAAGTTCAGATTGTGGCATAACATGAGGAGGGATTGAAAATTAGTTTTGAGATATAACCTTAGTTTTTTATTTTTATTTTTATTTTTTTTCAGAATCAGTTTTGAGATATAAACGAACAGTACTTTCACAGGCATTTCATATTCATTTCTAAAAAATCCCAATTTTCAATACAATGCATTGCATACTTGGATAGTAGGGCCATAAATTCACCTAAATTGCATGCTTGGATATGGAAATTACTGATTTGTTTGGAGTTGGGACAATTAATAAGCTCTTGAAAGTTGCAGCTCGTCCTCTTACATCTTTATCAACGGGCCCTTTCTGACATGTGCATCATAGCCTATGCCCAAGGTAACCTTCTACATTGGCATCACTGGTACTGTGGCTTCATTTTCGTATTCTACTTTTCTTAATTACAACTTGTATAGAAGTAAGCCACCATCGAGTTACATTTTGTCATATTGCGAGCAAAAGGACATTCAATGTGCTTATAAAACTAATCACAATTCCTTTCTTATTGATATTGACACCATTGCAATTCAAACACATTATCTTCTATACAATTATCATCTTCTCCCCACTTCCTCAGGATTTTATTCTATTAGTATAATTTCCGTGCTATGCATGACTTCATAAAGAATTATATTTAAATTAAACAAAATATTTCAATAATATGTTTAAAATTGAATAATAACATGGATATAAAACAACCAAAAAACTTATTTTATGTTAACAATAAATGTGCATCATACAATGTAAGTCTAAGCTTTTATAAAATAAATAAATAAATATAGATTATGAAATAATTTTTTTTTTAAACTCATTTTTAATTATTTTGAAATTTTTGATGATAATTAAGTTTTAATCCGAGTAGTATTTTAATTTTTAAAAAGCTTTAGTAATAGAGTTTCACTTAATTTAAACTATGTTAATAACTTTAATGTAATTATACTGAGTTACGTTGAATTATGTCCTACCACTTGTAATATTTACATTGAGGCATATATTGGAAGCATAATGTGTATATTTAAATTTTTTAATACTAAAACCAAATATTATTTTTGTAGGAGCACAATTTGGTTCCTAAGCCCAAAAGGTAAAAGGCTTTAGGCCCAAAGAGCCCAATACAATGAATTTGTAGAGAGTGGGTTAGAAAACTAGGTTATATTGAGTTGGATAATAATTATAGTGGATCCAAATGACAAGAAAGCAAAAATAAACTAGTTTCACCCAAAGAAAATTGTCCTCGGCCCAATCCGAGGAGATTAATTTTTGTATATATTTCTTTTGGATTTGATTACAAGGCTAGTTCCTGTTTTTACAGTGTTTTTCCCTCAATATCTCGATCCATCTCCCTCAAGTTCTTCTTTCTCTTTTATACTATCCTCCTTCTTTCATCTCCACCCTCTACATGTAGACCAAGTTGTTGGCTTTGATCTTTTCTCTCATCAGTACATTCCTAAAATCTCTAGGAGTAGCTATAAGGCTGAAAATTACTGTTCAGGTATCACTTTCACATTAATGGGGCCAAAGAGCTAGTTGTAGAGTATTCAATATAGTGGTAGCAACTTTCTCTTAGATATTTCATAGCTTCCATTTGTCCTGTGTTTTCATGATATGTATTCTTATCAATAGAATCTCTCGGAACGTTGTTTTGGATGGCAAACCACACCTTCTGACATCTGCTTTGCAAAGAAGGCATTCCTCTTCGAACCACTTTCTTGAACCCTCATGACTAGACTTCCTTTTTTATTCACTAACGCGGACTTCTATGAAAACATTTACCCAATCTCGGACTACTTGGTGTCCTCGAACCGGGTCCATGGCCCAATTTATACATACATACATATATATATATATATATATATACACTATTAGGCCTGTCATTCCTATAATTTAATTTTGTTAAAATAATATAAAATATACAGTAGAATTGCTTTTAAATTTATAAAAAACTCCTGGTAGTAGAATTTTAATCGGAATAATGTCGCGTTCAATGAAAAATTTATCAATCTAGCCTTTAAATTTATTTTAAATTTTTCACAGTTTGCCGACTGAAACAATAATAGACCAAACATAATGAATTGGGTGTGGGTTCCACATGTCACATTAGGACTCCTTAGAGTCTACTTTTCACTACTTCCAAATTTATCTCTAAGTTTAAATTGATTTCTCAAAAAAAGATATTATAGACAAAAAAAAAAAAAAAAAAAAAAAAAGGTGCTTTTGGGAAATGGCTGAAACTTAAAAAATAGATTGGATAAAAAAAAAATGAGAATGAAATATGACAAAAACTATTCATGGAATGAAATACATTGCCCCACTATGGTAGATGATTTTTCAATCTCACTTGTTTTTGTTATTTGGTGAGAGTCATACGTCATTGTCCATTTAGGTAACAATCCGCATTACTCTCTCTTACTATTGGGCCCTAGAATTATTTTTAGGAATATAGTGGAAGATTATAAGCTAACCGCACTTAGGTTTGTAATATTGCTCGTTACATCAGATCAGACACCAGTCACAGAAGAAAACTAGTGAAAGAGTTTCTAAACATGAATTTCAAACAAATCAATAATTTCTTTGTTCTTGCTTCCTAGCTTATAATAGCCAAAACCTACAAGAAATTTTTTTTTTTTTTTAACAACACCTTTAAAAAAAAAAAAAAAAAAAAAAAACTTGGGTACATTACTTTTGGTGTTGTTCCTTAGGTTATCTTCTTAAAATTCTATCATGTAGCTACTTAACTAAAAAATACACTTTCATCCGACTAGGTTCTAAGGATTTAGGATCTAAATGTTTTAAAACTTCAATATGTAATGTTGGCAAACCATGATCAAAACTTAGAGTCTAGATTTAGACTGCTCAAAGTATGTTTATTGTAAAGTTAGAATCGAGTAATTGCAGAAAATTATTATTCACTTTCTATAAGGCTCGATCGATCGAAAATTAGACTCAATCGATTGAACCTTGTGCAAAATGTTTTTCTATAGAATTTTCCAACTCAGCCCAAGCCCATATGACGTGTAGGGTTTTATGTTTTGTCTTAAGTATAAAAGGAAAAACTTTAGCCATGTTTTGAGGTTGTTGTTTATGCTGTGTGTGTGAATCTCTTGTGAGATCTAGAGTTGTTTGCCTTCATACACACTTAGGGTTATCAAGATCAAGATTGATGTCGAGAGCTTAGTGATCGTTTCAATTGCTACATAAAGAGTTTAAAGAAAAACACAAGTGGAGTACTTGTGGTTTCTATGAATCCAAGAAAGAAGTAGTTCGTGGACTTGGAGCTGTCAAGTAGTCATGGTAGTAAGTTTTCTACTTGATGTAGCAATAGGATGTTAGTGGTTTAAATCGCTATTGTAAAACTTCAATTCTTTTATAATGGATCTGTTTTACCTTGAAGTTAGCAAGGTTAAATCCTCCCTAACTTTTTTACCGTTTGGTTTTCTTGGGTTATCATATTTGCGTTCTTTATTTTCCACATTGTTTACTTAATATGATTTACTTGTTTAACCTAGATTTGAATAATTTACCTAAGTAATCACTTGCTAAATAACTAGGTAAACAACTTGTTTTTAAAGGGCTAAAAACGTACAAGTTGTATTAGAGTAGGTTAACTCTAGTATTTTAGATCCTTTGATTTAAGAGTTGATCCTTGACCCTTGTTGTCATGGAACATGGTCACTCTCTTGTAATCCCACCTCATTTTGGTGGGAATAACTATGCCTATTGGAAAGTAAGGATGAAAGCATTCTTGAAATCTATTGATGAGAAAGTCTGGAATTCTATTAAATACGGATGGGAGAAGCCCACTACTCCTATTAGTGAATAACAAACTTCTGAGAAAGAAGTAGCCGCTTTTAATAACAAAGTTATGAATGCTATTTATAATGCTGTTTCTATGGAGGAATTCAAGAGAATCTCTAATGTTGAGGTTACTCATACTGCCTGAAATATTCTCTAGACTATGCATAAAGACACATAGATAGTTAAGATTAACAAACTACAGCAGTTAACTACTAGGCTTGAAAGTATTAGAATGTCTGATGATGAATGTTTTGATGAATTCTATGCTAAACTGAATGATATTGTTAACTCTGCTTTTAATTTGGATGAAATATATGATCAACCTAAGATTATTAAGAAGATACTTAGATCTTTGACTGAGGACTTTAGACCCAAAGTGACTGCCATAACTGAAAGCAATGATGTGTACTCCATCCCTATTGATGAACTTGTAGGATCTTTCCAGTCCTATGAGTTAGACCTACCCAAGACAAACAAATCAAAATCAATGACTCTTAAGTCAATTGATGATTTTGATGGGAATGGATTTGATGATGAACTCTCTGCTACAGAGATTGCTTATCCTGCCAAGAACTTTAGAAATTTTCTTAGGAACAATAACAGAAGGGCAAGAGGTAAAAACAATGCTGAACCTAGAAATTTTAGGAGGAATGATCCCACTAAAGTGAACAATACTGAAAAACCTAAAGAAAAAGTAGGTCAAACCTCTAATAATTCTATGGGTCAACAATGTTTTGGATGTCAAGCGTATGGTCATGTGAAATCAGAATGTCCTACATTCTTAAGATCAAAGGGTAAAGCTATGGTTGTAATCCTTAGTGATAATGAAGTTTCTAATCATGAGTTTGGTAGTGATGAAGATGGAAACTTCATTACTTTCATAGCTACTGTTGCAGTTGACGAAAGTGTTGTGGTTGATGAGAACCCTTCTGATGGGAAACTCTCTGAGAATGCTAATTTGGAAGAAACCTATAATAAGTTTTGCAAGGTTGCTGCAAATGATGCTATTTTAAGTTTACAAAAAATTGCTTCTCTTGAACTTGATAAGAAAAATTTGCTCTTGAAATTGTTTGATGCTAATGAATTGCTTGATAAGGTAAAGACTGAGAACATGTTGTTGCTTGATAAAGTTAAGAATTTGGAAGTTGAATTATCTGCTGCTAGAGAACAAACAAATAGGTCTGCCAGTTCTAAACTTGAACGCATATTGAGTATTCAGAAGTCTCCCTTAGACAAAACTGGTCTAGGTTCTGAAGATAGCATCTTTGTGCCTAAAAATCATTCCACAAGCTTTGTTTCTTCTTCTGAACTTCCCGTGAGTGAGATTGTCAAACCAACAAAAGTTACTCCTCCTAAGAAAATTAAGGTTAATCTTAAAGAGTCTAAGCCTAAGAATCATAACCCTCCTAAGGACAAGTTGCATAATAAACTTGTGTGAGTTTGTCATTTTTGTGGAAAGTTTGGGCATACTCGTCCAGCAGAAGTTACTCCTCCTAGGAAGATTATGGTTGATCTTAAAGAGTCTAAGCCTAAGAATCCTAAACCTCCTAAGGACAAGTTACATTATAAACCTGTGTGGGTTTCAAGTTGCAAGCTGTTAAGCGAGCAAATAAGCTAAAAGTATTTATGTTTTAAGCATAAGATCCTGTGGTACTTATTGGTGAGTCGGTAAAGACTTTAAACCTTTATTCCAATCCTGAAGTTGCTCATCATTCTAATATGAATAATAACTCCAATGCAAGAGTTGCATCTAAAAAGTTTTGATGCAAAAGGCTCAATCTAATTGAATCTTTCTAACATGGTCTTTGCTTCATCTCTCTATCCTTTGTGACCATTCTTCTTTGTTGTTTTTGTTTTGTTTGTTTCTAGGATTTGCATTGCATAACATTCATGCATTTCATACTAGGCTGTTTTTGATATTATTTTAAAAATAAAATTAAAAAAAAATGGAAAAGGAAAGAAAAATGTGTTTTGCATTATTTTTCTTGGATTTGAAATCAAGGTTAGCCATATTATCTTTACATAACATATCTATGTGCCTTGTTNAGAGATGTGCATTTTTGTATGCCCTTGTGATAGATACTCCTATGAGTTTTCCTACTCTTTTCATTCGATCCTTGGTTGAGGTTCATAGGAGTAGTTCTACATCATATGGCCTTTTCTTCCCTATTTTTATTCATCGGATTTTATTACATCTAGGATTAGATGAGTTTCCTACACTTGAGTCCATACACATTATAGCTCCCATAGGTGCCACCTTCTTTCAGCAAAGAGCTACTCAGATGAGAGCTAGCTCTAAACACCCTCGTGTAAAGTCTTCTTCGGGTGTTGCACCTCCTTCTCCTCCTTCTTCAAGTGATCCCACAACTGAGTTTTATATTGATTTGACGGCAGCTGTTGATCCTCCACCTTCTACTTCGGATGATTCTAGCATTCAAAGTATGTTGGACACTGTCATAACCATTCAGGCGACTCATGGTCAGCTTTTGGTGGACGTGCTGACGGAGCTTCAAGCCCTGCGTGCAGATTTGGTGAGCATTAGGCAGACACCCCCACCACCTCCTTTTGGTGATGAGTCTTGATTGCCCTTTGGCAATTCGTCACAAAAAGGAGGAGTACATATGGATGGAGATAGGGGGAGATTTTTGAGTTTTTGGAGCTTTGGAGATTTAGATTGTATCTAGGTGCTTCATGATGTATTTATTTTTTGGCTTATGATGTATTTATTTTTATGTGTTGTATATGTTAGAGGGAGACATTATGTTTTTTTATTTCTGTTTCTTGTTTAACATTGTGCTACATTGGTTATTGATTTATATTATGAGGCTATTCATGATATATGTCTTTTATTTTATGTTTTGTGAAATCAAGAATTTATTTTGTTTTACTTGTATTTTCCACACATGCATTTATGTGTTTGTTAAGTGTTACAGGAATATACAAGTTGATTCGGTCGTGATGCTGTCTACACTTGCAACTAATAGATAGTGGTTAGGTTGAATTGTTTTTTGGTAGGGTAATTTTGTTGTAATTGGCCTTTTTGTAGACTTTGAGCATTTTTGTTTTGGTATGTGTTTGTCACGGACTGCCAAATGGGGAGTTTGTTAGGTTCTAAGGATTTAGATCTAAATGTTTTAAATTCAATATGTAATGTTGGCAAACCATATCAAAACTTAGAGTTTAGATTTAGGCTGCTCAAAATATTTTATTGTAAAGTTGAATCAGTAATTCAGAAAATTAATTCACTTTCTAAAGGCTTATCGATCGAAAATTAGACTTAATCGATAACCTTGTAGAATGTTTTTCTTAGAATTTTTCAACTCAACCCAAGCCCATATACGTGTAGGGTTTTATGTTTTGTCTTAAGTATAAAAGGAAAAACTTTAACCAGTTTTGAGGTTGTTGTTTATCTGTGTGTGTGAATCTCTTTGAGATCTAAGGTTGTTTGCCTTCATACACACTTAGGGTTATCAAGATCAAGATTATGTCGAGAACTTAGTGATCGTTCATTGCTACATAAAGAGTTTAAAGAAAAACACAAGTGGGAGTACTTGTGGTTCTCGAATCAAGAAAAAAGTAGTCTTGGACTGGAGCTGTCAGAGGTCTGGTAGTAAGTTTTCTACTTGAGTAGAATAAGATGTTAGTGTTTAATCCCTATTGTAAAACTTCAATTCTTTATATGGATCTTTTTACCTTAAGGATAGTTAGGTTAAATCTCCACAGTTTTTTACCGGTTTGGTTTTCTTGAGTTATCATAATATTTGTTCTTTAATTTCCCATTGTTTACTTGATATGATTTACTTGTGTTAACCTAGATTTGAATAATTTACCTAAGTAATCACTTGCTAAATAACTAGGTTAAACAACTTGTATTTTAAAGGGCTAAAAACGTACACATCTCATGAGAAAAAATTTACACGGTCGAATCTTAACAAGAGAAATTAAGGAAAAGCACATAAGTATCGTAGCTAAGTCTTGCCCATATTGATAAATTATTAATTGTCCTGAAAATTGAACTATAATTTTAACAAATATCTTAATGCAGTACATTAGGTTCCATAAGTATATTAAAACACTTACTTGCATTAACCAATAAAATACAAAAGTGTTATATTTTTCAAGAACAATCAAATTCAAACACTTACTTGCATTGACCAATATTAAAACACAAATATTTTTTTTTTTTTTTAAGAACAATCAAATTTAATTTAACCAAGTGTTTGAATTCAATTGAAATTCCTAATATACTGCACCTAGTTTTTATCCTTTTGTCAAATGCAAAATCCTTAAAACTTTTGAATGTAAAATTTAATACATATGTAATATTTTTTAATTTATGCGTAAACTATTAATTATTTATTAGAATAAAAATGAGTTACTCATATGTTGACACACAAGGATGGAGCCAAAAATCTTTCCTTGCAAGGCCGAACTTTAGGACCAAAATGAGATTGTCCAAAATAACTCAAATCACAGACACACATACATGCACATGTGTACATAGTTATGCCTGTGTTTGTTATTTGCTTGATAATGTAAGTAAAATTTCATATTTTGTGAAAGATAATTAAACTAAACTTAGAAGGGAATTCTTAATTCAATTTCTTTTTAAATTTTTTTTTTAATAGCATAACTTTTTCTTAGATGCTACCTTTCATATAAAATTGAATAAGTCATATATTATTGAGTAATTGAAATATCTATAAATTTTATATAAAAAATGAATATTAATCAAGTATTGTATATGGTATGGGTAATATATTTTTATCTTTTTATAAGATAAATTTTGCTATATTGAAACTTTTAACTTCTTACAATTCTGAAATTTTATTTTTAAAAAATAACTTTGTTTACCCACAATACTAACAAACTTGTAAACTATACAAGTTTAACAAATATAGCAATTATTTAACCCATAAATAACAAAAAAATACACTAACAAATAATTATTTAGAAAACTATCATTCTAATCCGTCTCTAAAAAGAACTTGATTTTCTTTTCGAATAATATCTCACGCGACTTAGTACAAAATAAGAGAAACTAACAATATATAGAAGAAACAATATTTAAGCGCTCAAGAAAATTATAAAAACTAAGACATATAAAATACATACTTTGAAAAGCGCCTCATTGAAATTGGATTCACAAAACCTAGGACTCCTTTAACAACATTTATTAACCATTAACAATAAATTTTTTTATCCACATTCCTTAAATATAATTGTATTATAACCACTTAAGAACTCTCATGTATTATTTTCACAAAAGTAATGAATTTGTGCGGGGCTTTTATAAAAATTGTATAATCTATTTGTGATTTTTTTTTTAATTGTATTATTTTCACAAAAATAATGAATTTTGATTTGAGCTTTTATAAAAAATTTATATTCCATTTGTAATCTTGTTATTTTTTATGTGATACTACGATTTTCTTTTTTAAGCTCCTTAAAATGCTAGTGTGTTTTTTTAGAGGGGACCATTCAACTTTTTTGGAAGTTATACTCCTAAAAAGTTTAATTATGTAAAAAAAACATATATAAAAAAAAAAATGAAAATTTGTGGGGCCAGAGGGCCATGACCCCCTTGCTGTTAACGTAAATTCATTTTTGTCGACACATATTCATATTTAGAGTTGCATTTTCACATAAAATAATATAACATAGGATTTTGTGGTACACTCAAAAAATCTAACAGAGACAACAATACGTCTAGGCCCTGTAGGGTTACACTTCAAAACCTTTAGGAGATTCCGTATATTAGGGGGAAAGCACAAGGGTTTTGTGTATTTTTCAACTTAAAAAAAAAAAAAAAAATGTAAGCGAAAAAAAAATTGTAAATTGTAACTGCAAAATGAAGAGATTTTCTAACGAGGGTAATTTGAGAAAAGCATAGCTAAACCAACCATTATTCCTCAAGGTTGTCTGAAATATAAGGATTAGATATACAATACGAGATTTCATTTTGGGTCTGGCTGAAAATTCCTTTTCCTATGCTAATCATGCAAACAATCAGCCATTATTTCTTGATATATCAAGACATAATGGCTGATTGTTGTTTAGTCACTGTTGAGTGTGACGACAAGTAAACAGCACCACCGATCAGCATAATTACGGATCATATCAAACTGGTGCTTGAATTGATATTTTTCTGTCCATCATGTACACACTCAATTTTGCACCTATAATTTAATCAAGGAAGATGACTGGAGTGACCAATCATATACTCAAAATTCATGATTGTATTACATGCATTAATTCATTCATTGCATATCATAAAAATGATCTTAAGGTTTTAATAGTCGTAAAGGTATGCCCGGTTTCCAAATCGGACCGTCGGATCGAAAGATATTGCATGATCAAGTTTGCATTGTGTCTAGGTAGAGTCAACCATGCACGATTAATTTAAATTAATTTTGATTGGTTAAACAATTAAAACTAATTAAATAATTTTGTGATTGGTTAATGGTTAGTGTCAAAAATAGGATTGCTTGCATAGGAATAAAGGGGTAATTGGATAACGATAAAATTGTGAATAATCTAGACTTTATCAAAATCTATTTTAGAGTATTTATCTACAAGATAATTGTTGCTAAAAGACCTGAATTATCCAAAAAAGAGTTTAAATTTTAGAATATGAATTAAAAGCGTGTCTAAGTGCAAGTCCTGGCTCAACAAAACCTAAAAAAAGAGTCCAAAATGCACCCGAACTCGAAAGAGGGATTGGCACCCAAAAGTGCCATTCGGCACTCTCAAAGTGCCGAATGACACACATTAGGGTTTTGGCCCGACGGCTTTTGGGTGACATTAAAACATATCCTTTTGGATTTTTTAGCGATAAGGACACATCCTGGTTCGTATTCTGATCATCTAAGCTATTTTTTCGAGTCTCCCAACCTCTATAAATAGAGACTGGATCTCAAAATTCAGCACATTTTTTTTATGCTCTCAGATTTCCTCTCTTTCTAAATCTCCTTTCTGATATTCTCTATCTTACGTTAAAGAGGTTCTGAAGGCTTTAGTCTTAAGAATTTCTTTTTTGTAAGCAAGGATTTTTAGGTTTCAAAGACAATTGCATAAATTTCTTTGAACCCTAAAATATTCTCTCGAGAAAAAGAGTACGTCCATGTAAGAGGTAACTTTTCTTTACTTCTTCTTCTTCTATCTCTTTTAATTTTGTGATGCATGAATAAATATGTGTTTAGTTTTGATTTTGCAATGCTCATCTCATATGTTGTCGATATTTTCTTTATTAGAATTTGTTTATGATGTTTTTATTGTTAAGATCTACTTTTTATTTTAAAAATTTGCTTGTTATCATAATTTTTCTCAAATCAAAAACTGATTTGCATCTTCATTTGATGTAGATTTGAATTTTTCTTAATCAAAAAACTGAATTTTTTCAAAACAAAGACAGATTTGTATCTTGCTTAGATACAATCTGAATTTTTTTAAATCCAAAAAACTAATCTATATATTCTTTAGATATAGATTTGAATTTTTTTTAACATAGCAGATTTTGAAATGAAAAAAAGTCATTAGTAGTTTTGTTTGTTTGTTTAGTGCAATATATATATATATATATAGACCAAAAGACTTTGTTTTATTTAATAAACACAGATCTGACTTTTCTATAACAAAAACTTTTTTTTTTTTTTTACATATGTGGACGACTAAATTTCTCGGTTCGAAATAAAGTCAAACAAGTAAAATAGTGTCACAAATATGAATTTGTATTGAATATATGTGTGGTACAATTCTCTGTAATTACAAAAGAGTTATCCTCTGATTCGATCTCCTTGAAAGACTTGTTGATTTGGATTGTAATAATGTAATTTTGATTTGAACACAAAATATCCTTCAATTTGGTTGAGGGATAGATCGAAGATTGTTGGAACAGAATTACAATGAATCTCTGGCTATGAGCTTGTTAGAAATCCCTTGTTCTTCGTGTTCTTCGTGTGTTCTTCTTGTTCTTGATGTGTTCTTCGTCTTCGAAGGTTTGTGGTGGAAGTTCTTCGGGGCTTTAGAGGCTTGATCCATAGAGCTTCACTGATTTGTGGTTTGTTGATGTTTCTGGAGGCTTTTGAGCTTGATTCCAGCAAACTTTTGGATCTAAGCGGATGATTTGGATGATTTTCCTTCGAATGTTTTTCGTATTCGAAGTTGAAGTCCTTGAAGTTCTTGGAGGCTTTAGAGCTTGGTTCCGGCAGAGCTTCTGGACTTCTGAGTGCTTCAAATGGCTTGGTGTCCTCTCCAAATCTCCTGACCTCAGATCTCTAGATCTCTCCTCTCAGATCTCCTTAGCTCAGATCTCTAGATCTCTTTGATCTGATTTCCTCAGCTCAGATCCCCCCAAATGCCTTAGGAAGGCTTCTATTTATAGGAGTTTAGGGGTAGGTAAGTGACACGTGGCGGAGCTTGATTGGTGACACGTGGCAGCGCTTGATTGGTCCGCTTATGTCATCACTTACACGTGCGAGGCTGATTATGTCATCGCTTACACGTGCGAAGCTGATTATGTCATCGCTTACACGTGCGATGATGTGTGATTGGTTTTTGCATGACACTTGGCAAATTTCTATTGGTTTCTGAATAGTGATAGCAAAACCTAGCAGCAATATGTGGCGCTTTGTAATTGGCTGTATTTTGTGGACTTGGTAGTGTGACGTGTCAGCTTGTGATAGGTCGGGAATTTTTCCTCTCTACAACATATACAAAAACAGATTTGAATTTTCTCAAAAGAAGAGGATGCATTCATAAATAGACTTATGTGACTTAGTTTAGTTATATGTTTCATGTATGCAAAATATCATTCATGTCATGCATAAAGGGGTACATTGGTCATGAGAGTCTAAAAAATCAGACTCTGTCTGGGCGGAATGGGTGCCTAACACCTTCCCATTCCATAACCTAGCCTTCGAATTTAGTGTCTTTGGATAGGTAGACCTAGGCTTTATCTTTATTATTATTATTTTTTTTTTGGTAGATTGTAATTAGGACAAAAAGCCATGTATCTTTGGTAGATTGTAACTAAGACCCAAAGCCATGTAATATTTGATTTTGTACTTTTTTACTCAATCAATGAGAATGGAACAATTCAGTAATGTAAAGTTGTATTTAATTTTTTTTTCTTATTTTTTTTGTATAAAAAATAAGTGGCGACTCCACACCACTTACCTAAAAAGAGAGGTGCCCTAAAAAAGTACCCAAATCCCTTTTTTGAGAGCACCTAATTTCCCCGATCTCTCACACACCAAATGAATCAAGCAATCATAAACTTTTATAAATTAAATGTTATCCATAAATGTTGTTGCTATTCATATTTCTTAGACTATTCGAGTCAAAATTTTAGCATTTATCATCTAAAAAACCAACTTTATAGCAGTTAATACATCACTTTACAATACATCCAACATCAAAACTTCTATTTTTTACCACTTTATTTAAATATTCTTTATTTATTATTTTTTGTTCTCTCTCTCTCTCTCTCTCTCTCTCTCTCTCTCTCTCCCACCTTCTCCATATTCTCAGCCTAAAACACTTCTCATCTTTGCGAGCTCTTTCTCTCTAAAATTGAGCTCTCCTTCTAAAACTCCATGGTCGGAGCTATTCAAGCTCATCACCTCTAACCGCGGCACTCAACAACCTCATTCTCTGCTCTATCTCTAAATTCAAACCCAATCCGAGCCTATCTCTCCCTGGACTTTGATCCCTTCAATCCAAATGAGGCAAAGCCTCCCCATTCTACCACGGAATCCAGCCAATGCTAACGCCAACGCCAACGCCAACCACCGCACATGATCTCAATAGTGGATTTGCAATGAGATTTTGAGGGTTTTTCAGTGGTTTGTTGCTGGGTTTTAGGGCTATTTTAGGTGGTGTGTACAGAGGGAGTTTTACAATTGATTTTTTGGGTTTTGGAAACTGTCTTTCTGTTTTTTTTTTTTTTTGGTGGTATTTTTTAGGTATTTTCAATGAGGTTTTGGGTATTTTTCTGTGCTGATTTCTTGGTTTTTTGGTTGGGTTTTTGTGTGATTACAGTGGGGTTCTTTCTAAGTTTTAAGTATGATTTACAGAGGATAATTTGAGGGTCTTTGCGAGGTTTTTGTCGTAGAGTTTTTGGGTAATTTGTTGGGATGTTTGGGTGCTTCTTTTGAGCTTTTAGGGAAGAAGATGGTGAAAGAGTTGGCTAAGATGGTGAGAGGGAGAGGAAGAAGCTTGGGTGAGATGGTGTGACAGAGGAGAAGTGAGAGAGGAGAGAGAAGAGACTTGAGAACGAGACAAGCGCGGAAGAGAGAAAAAGAAAGAAATTAATAAAAAAATGATAACATGTTGCTATAGTGCGCTCTCATTTATGAGAGCTCGCTGTAGTAAGATGTCAAATTTTTTAGCATATAGCATCTTTGATGGAGTAGATTTTTGTGATTTCAGTTGCTAAAAATAGCATTTTAGCATTTATACCATCCTTAATGTGAATGCTCTTAGTAGCAATGAAAAGGGAAAGAAATGAATTCATAACAGGACTTTCTTGTATTAGAATTTGTTCTCCAAAAGGGAATGATTTTACAAGATCTTACATGACAAAACGATAAGCCTCTACTCTAAAATCTTTGATAATGCACCACTTCATAGTTCTAATTTTTGAGAGTGTCTTAGGAATTATTCTTTTTTTTGGGGGGGGGGGGGGTGGTGAAATAGGAAATATTCATTATTGAATGGTAAGAGAGAAAAATTAATTCCTTTTGGTCCAATTAGACAAGGCACGAAATAAAACATCACATTGTTTGTTTCATCATTTAGGGCTTGTTTGGATTGAGGGGGAAGGAGGGGGAGTGAAGGAAAGTAGAGTAGAGTTGACTGAAAATAGGCTAATTTTGAGTCTACTCTACTCCCCCTTTCTATCCCTCAATTCAAACAGACCATTAATTTCATGATTTGGGAAGGGGAAATGTGAATATACATAGCACTTTAATGGAAGGATATAATCATCAGGGCACCATACCAAGCACTTTCGTAAGTAGATTAAATAAATATAAAAGATTCATGGATTTCACCTTTCATCTATTAAAAGGAAGTGCTACGTCTACAATATTTTCACAATATTTTTACAACAAATCATAGGTGGTTAATTATTATTAGTTATAATTTGAATCTATCACTAAAATTACTTTTTTGCCCTACCAGTAACAAACTACCGCTTTAAATTTGTTATGAAAATATAGTGAATATAACATTTCTCATTAAAAATACATCAAAACTGAATTAGGGGCAAATGATTCATGACAACTAGTTAATTGTTTGGGAAATTCTGTAGAAATCAAAATCTTCATTATTTCTAATAAGGCAACTCTATGATGACGGATGGAAACTAGACGACTTGATCAGCTTGACTATACTCCAAATTTCAGGTTTATCCAAACGCTACGTTAACAAGGTTCATCAACTTGTGGCATTCAGATTTACTGGATTTGTTGCTAAAATATCGGTATTAAACTCGAAACTCCAGGTGGATGACCTTTTTGTCGGTAAAAAAAAAAAGTTTTCANCTCTCTCTCTCTCTCTCTCTCTCTCTCACACACACACACACACACACACACACAACCCTACAAGTCTAAAACTTTCTCCTCTCTAATCTTCTACTCTGAAACCCGTGATCGATGGTTGACCACCAAGCTCCATCTCTAAACATCAATGCCACCACTCCACGGTGGTTCGACCCTATGTCTCACCTTCTCCATATTCTCAGCCTAAAACACTTCTCATCTTTGCGAGCTCTTTCTCTCTAAAATTGAGCTCTCCTTCTAAAACTCCATGGTCGGAGCTATTCAAGCTCATCACCTCTAACCGCGGCACTCAACAACCTCATTCTCTGCTCTATCTCTAAATTCAAACCCAATCCGAGCCTATCTCTCCCTGGACTTTGATCCCTTCAATCCAAATGAGGCAAAGCCTCCCCATTCTACCACGGAATCCAGCCAATGCTAACGCCAACGCCAACGCCAACCACCGCACATGATCTCAATAGTGGATTTGCAATGAGATTTTGAGGGTTTTTCAGTGGTTTGTTGCTGGGTTTTAGGGCTATTTTAGGTGGTGTGTACAGAGGGAGTTTTACAATTGATTTTTTGGGTTTTGGAAACTGTCTTTCTGTTTTTTTTTTTTTTTGGTGGTATTTTTTAGGTATTTTCAATGAGGTTTTGGGTATTTTTCTGTGCTGATTTCTTGGTTTTTTGGTTGGGTTTTTGTGTGATTACAGTGGGGTTCTTTCTAAGTTTTAAGTATGATTTACAGAGGATAATTTGAGGGTCTTTGCGAGGTTTTTGTCGTAGAGTTTTTGGGTAATTTGTTGGGATGTTTGGGTGCTTCTTTTGAGCTTTTAGGGAAGAAGATGGTGAAAGAGTTGGCTAAGATGGTGAGAGGGAGAGGAAGAAGCTTGGGTGAGATGGTGTGACAGAGGAGAAGTGAGAGAGGAGAGAGAAGAGACTTGAGAACGAGACAAGCGCGGAAGAGAGAAAAAGAAAGAAATTAATAAAAAAATGATAACATGTTGCTATAGTGCGCTCTCATTTATGAGAGCTCGCTGTAGTAAGATGTCAAATTTTTTAGCATATAGCATCTTTGATGGAGTAGATTTTTGTGATTTCAGTTGCTAAAAATAGCATTTTAGCATTTATACCATCCTTAATGTGAATGCTCTTAGTAGCAATGAAAAGGGAAAGAAATGAATTCATAACAGGACTTTCTTGTATTAGAATTTGTTCTCCAAAAGGGAATGATTTTACAAGATCTTACATGACAAAACGATAAGCCTCTACTCTAAAATCTTTGATAATGCACCACTTCATAGTTCTAATTTTTGAGAGTGTCTTAGGAATTATTCTTTTTTTTGGGGGGGGGGGGGGGTGGAAATAGGAAATATTCATTATTGAATGGTAAGAGAGAAAAATTAATTCCTTTTGGTCCAATTAGACAAGGCACGAAATAAAACATCACATTGTTTGTTTCATCATTTAGGGCTTGTTTGGATTGAGGGGGAAGGAGGGGGAGTGAAGGAAAGTAGAGTAGAGTTGACTGAAAATAGGCTAATTTTGAGTCTACTCTACTCCCCCTTTCTATCCCTCAATTCAAACAGACCATTAATTTCATGATTTGGGAAGGGGAAAGTTAGTTATAATACTCGACTGAACAAAGCCTTGATCTCTAATACCGGGATGGGCTTTGTATTTTTAAGAGTGCAACATATTTTTTACTCTCATCTTATTAACATTGCAACGCCATAGATAAATATATGCATTGAAGGTTAATTAAAACAACTTATGATTAGTAATGAAGTCGAGATTTGAATTCAATGTGCAAAGTTTATAACTAACAGACATTTATCTCCATATACCAATGGACATACCTAGATCTATATGAATTATGGACAAGCACAACATGCACACATCACACACACACACACATATATATACACACACACCTAATACCAATTTATACAATAAAATGTCATTCATGTGAATATAAAATAGTATTTTAACTTTTTTTTAAAATTAAAATTTTATTATATCTATTATATTTTGTTTTAATTTTTTGCTTTTTAGTGATTAGATACACCTCAAGTGCAGTTTATATCAATTTTATTAAAATCATAAAATGATTAAACTAAAACAATTTTAAACTACATATCAACCATTTGTATGTGTAAAATTTTAGAATTTAACTTAAAAATATATCATTTGATTAAGTTTATTATATAATTATATATAAATTTGATTACAACTACACATTTTGATGAAAAGCAATAAGTTACTGCATAAAGGATTTAAACTTACAACACTTTTGAAAGAATAATATATATAAAAGCAATAAGTTACTGCATAAAGGATTTAAACTTACAACACTTTTGAAAGAATAATATATATATATATATATATAGTTATAGGGGCAGGTTTTGGTTCCTTAGCCCAAAAGATGAATGGATTAAGGCCAAAAGAGTCTGATACAATGAATTTGTAGTGCGTGGGCTAAAAAGCTAAGCTTCAGTGGATCCAACAACATGCACAGTGAATCAAAGATAGTAAGAAAGTAAAGAAAAACAAGCTCTAGGCAAAGAAACCCTTTCTTGGCAAAATTCGAGGAGAGTAGTCCTTATGTATATTTCTTTTAAAAATAAAATACAATTTCAATTCTTGTTGCTACAATGTTTTCTCTACAGAATTTCTGATCCCCTCTCCCTAGAGGGTCTCTTACATTATATATCTCCCTTTAGATGATCTTGACCCTTCATTTGTTGATTGTCTAGTTCACTACTTAAGTGCTTATGCCATCAGACACCTTCCCAAACTCCTTGTGAGTTGCGGCAGTCAAGTCAGCATTGTTCAAGGGTCTTCTCCACATAAATGCAATCAAGAGGTTTGGTGAGATGTATTAAATGTGGTGGCAGCCACCATCCCTTCAGTCATGTCAGGGCTAACCCCTTCTTCGAAGCTCTTTCTTTGCAGTAGGACCTTCTCTAGTAGCGTGCCACTGACGTGGCTTTATTGTCTAAGGGTGTGGCCTCCTCCGCATGATAATGGCCCCCTCAACCATGGATATGACACGTGGCACAATTACCTTATTTTAGTTCCTGTATCCCACAATAGTCCCTCAAAACTCTGATTTTTTCCTCTTATTTGAGGAGAAAAGTGGGTTTTGATCTTGGGTGACTAATTCCACACATTTCTTTGACTTCCACACGCGAGAATGTCACTTTGTGTGCCTCGAAACTGTTTTGGCACTTCGGAGTCTGCAGCATCTCATTAAATGCTCCAGGCGGCGCTTTGTTCCCCACGTCCTATGGCGCAATTACCTTATTTAAATTCCTATATCCCACAATAGTCCCTCAAAAATCCAATTTTTTCCTCTTATTTGAGGAGAAAAGTGGGTTTTGATCTTGGGTGACTAATTCCACACATTTCTTTGACTTCCACACGCAAGAATGTCACTTTGTGTGCCTCGAAACTATTTTGGCACTTCGGAGTCTTCAACATCTCATTAAATGCTCCAGGCGGCGCTTTGTTCCCCACGTCCTATGGTGAGATGGAGATCTTACGATTGGCATTTTTCCTCAAATTTTGGGCGGGATAACTCCCACCCAATTCCGCCTCCTATACAAGGCACCTGAGGGATTCATTTCTCTCACTTCCCAATCTTCGAACTCTCAAGACTTCCTAAATCTCTAAACTTTCAAGATTTCCCAAATCTTCAAACTCTTGAGAAGCTCCTGAAGTGACCCTTGTCCTTATTTTCGTAAGTTTTTTCATTCTTAAGCTATTTTCTCCTCGGCCTTCTACTTTTTATCTCTTCTTCACAAATATTTCCTTCACTCTTCTTTAGTCTGCTCTGATAGGTAGGTTCGCTCATTTAGTTGATTCCCCCACGGCTATGAAGGGGTTTACGACCTTATATCACATTCCTCGGGGCGTTACCTTGCGATACTGCTCTCCGGGCAAATGGCTTACCCATAAGAATGAAGGGGAGGTCGTCATTCCCATGATCGCCTTCATTGAAAAGGTAATGAGGCTTCCCATGGGTAATGTGACTAGAGACTACTTGATAGTCCATAGGTTGTGCCCCCACCAATGTGTGCTCAACCTATTTAGGATTTTGGGTGGTGTAGACACTCTCAACAAGCAAATAGGGTTGAACCTCACCTAGCATGATGTCATTAGATGTACGAGTGTCATTTATTGGCAGACTCGGGCTATTACCTTAAGTCTAGATCTTTATTGTTAGTCTCGTGTCTTCCCAAGTCCAATAAGGGTCACCTCTGGTGAATGGCATGGCGGTCTTCACTACCAACCCGAAAGGGAGAACCAGGTAGGGTGCCCTAGGTTTAGGTTTTTTGACACGGGGCTTAGTTTTATGGTTCGCCCCCAAAGGTTTTTTTTTTTTTTTTTTTTTTAACACTTTGTTCTCTTCTGACTGAGGGTCCATCTTTCTAACTGTGATTTTGCTTCTCGACTATTTTCACAAATAAAAGGCAATGTAGCTCTCAATCTTAATTTCGTTAACATCCACGATCTCAACAAGGTGCTAAGGTCCGAGGTGTTTATGAGTGAGGACAGATAGCTTAGAGCCGTCCATCTCATCCTTGACTTTCAGCCCTTATTGGACAAGTTTCAGGATGTAGACAAATCGATCAGAGCTGGTAATCCGCGGTTGGCTCGAATAGACGTCTCGGTGCTTGGGTTTCTAGCTCGAGAAGACATCGTGCAAGTTGAATTGTCCACTCGTCGCTTTCCCATGAAGCAGCTGTTCTAAGAGAAGAGACAGCCTCCTTGTGCTTGTCAGTCGAGGTGAAGATAAACCAATTCCATCTCAAGGAAGAGGGAGAGGAGCAGGGAGAGCCCATGATTCAAGTCTCATCCTCAGAAGATGAGCCTGATAGATTTTCAGGTGTTCACACCTCCGGCCTCGTCGTTGCTCGCATAAACAATAGTTCAGAGGAAGAGGAAGAGGAAATGGTTTTTATTAGGAAGAAAGGTCTGTACGAACTCCTCACGGACAGGACCAAGGGGTCGGAGCCCAAGGACGCCTTAGGGTCCCAACCTCCTCTTGCTCTTCCCCCTCTTCCTCCTATAGTTAACCCATTTGTCGTTGCCAACTTGAAGAAGAAGAAGAGAAAGGAGAAGGAGGTGACTGAGGAGGGGGAGTTGGTCCCTTAAAAGGAGCCCAAGCAGTAGAAGACAACCAAGGGCCAACGGAGGGCCTTCTCGGTCAAAATCAAGGAGGACCACAACGAGGCCGAGGTGCGCCCTCAAACCTAGTGTGGGACCCTCAGCTGGAGTTGGAGGGGCAGCCATACTGCAGAGCTCCTCCATTAAGGAATTCTAGAAAAGGCACGCCCACTACCTAAGCAAGGCCTTGGAGCAGCCCCTACTACTACCTAAGGATATGGCTGCACTGTAAACCATGAGGCAACAGGATCTTTTTTTGTCCCTGAAGAGGGAACTGGCCTTGGTAAGCTTCTTGTCATGCCTTCCTAGTTTCATGCTATGTTGTCCTTTTCTTTTTTGACATAGCATTTCCTTGTTGTTTTTGCGTAGGCCATCCAGGAGGTATTTATGGCTGAGGAGTGGGTGAAAGACAGCCGCAACAAAGCTAGGGTCGAGGCTAACCTTCGCGCCAAGACCAGCAAGGCCTTGGGTGTGGCAGGGCAGAAGAACTAGGAGTTGATTGTGAAGCTGATGGCTGAGGAAAGGGAGAGAAGGAGCGCTGAGGCCAGCATCAAGAACGTTCAAGACCAGGCTGAGAAGCAATGCAAGAAGCTCCATTATGCTAAGATATAGCTGGCCACAGCCAAGTAGCATGTCATGGACTTGAAGATAGAGCTAGGGAAGGCCAAAGAGACTGTTCGAACGGCTAAGGAAGCGGTGAAGGCTTTGAAGCAGGCATTTTATGACCTTAGGGTGTAGGAGACGGAGGTTTGCTTGGTGGAGGATCTAAGGGAGGTCTGCAGGGATTACTGCCAAAAAGTGTGGGCGGAAGCACTCAACTTGGTAGGAGTCCCTGCTGCTTTGGAGTGGAGGAAGGTTGAGAATATCTACTACCCTCCGAACATCCGTGAGGTTCCAGTTGCACTCCCTCCTGCTGCCGCCCCTGCACCAATCTCCTCTGAGCAGCCCTCTATCACCCAGGCTCTCTTCCTCCTCTTGAGGTCTCCAAAGGGCTTGGCAAGGTTGGTGACTATGGTGAGGGGGTTGAGGTGGCTAAGAGTAAGGAGGCTGGCCAGGGTGGTTCTCGGCCAGAGGATAAGGGCAAGGGCTAGGAGGTCAAGCCCCTGCCCCAGGCCAAGGGTCCAGAGGCTAGTCTCAAGCTTAAGGATGCCGCTTCTAAGGCCAAAGATGCTACTCCCAAGGCAAATGAGGCTAATCCCAAATCCAAGGAAGCTGATTCTAAGGCCACTGTCCCACTTGTATCCTAGCTAGACAGCAAAGAAGACCCTCCTCCAACCAAGGCATAGTTTAGAATCCTTTTTTCTTTTACTCTTTTTCCCTTTCATTTATTTATTTATTTATTTGTACTTACTTTCCCTTTTTTGTAGTGGCTATCTGCCATTGCTCATGATGTGTCTTTCCTTTGTTCAATGAAAAGATATCAACTTTGCTTTATGAACCTTTGTTTTTCTTGCTATACTTATGTCTAATTAGCCATAGTTACTGCTTTATCCTTTGCTGAAAGGTTAAATTGATGATGCTTTTAAGGGTGAACACCCATACTTTAACAAAAGCTAACAACAATGATTCATTTGTTAATTCAAATAAATTAAACCCATGTAAAAAGTGAGAAAAATGACTATGTGTTGGTACTAAAAACTGTGTAATCAACAGAGAGGTCTAAGTATTTAAAGAGAAACAAAACACTTAGTAAGAAAAAAGGGGGAGGTCTTTCTTTTTAAGAGTACCTTATGAATGTACCCTCAGAATCCTTTAACCAAGACGCAGGGTGAGTCCTTGTTTTCATGTGATGATGCATAGGCTGAGGTCCCATCCTTGGTGAAATTACTAGGTGTTAATTTTCCCAAGGCACGGGTTTAAGGAACCAGACATAACCAAGGCTCTGTTTAACACTTAAACAAATAATGGAGAGTGATAATTTACCCAAGATATGTGGTCTGAGGAACTAGATATAACCAAGATTCTGTTTAACACTTAAACAAATAATAGAGAGTGTTAATTTACCCAAGGCATGTGGTTTGAGGAACCAAATATAACTAAGGTTCTGTTTAACACTCAAACAAATAATGGAGTGTGTTAATTTACCCAAGACATGTGGTCTGAGGAACCAGACATAACCAAGATTCTGTTTAACACTTAAACAAATAATGGAGAGTGTTAATTTATCCAAAGCATATGGTCTAAGGAACCAGACATAATCAAGGTTTTATTTAACACTTAAACAAATAATGGATAGTATTAATTTACCCAAGGCATGTGGTCTGAAGAACCAGACATAACCAAAGTTTTATTTAACACTTAAACCAGTAGCCCAGAATATTAATTTACCCAAGGTATGCGGTCCGAAGAGCCAAACATGACCAACGTTCTGTTTCATACTTAGAGAAATAATGAGAAGTATTAATTTACCTAAGGTATGTGGTCCGAGAGGCCAGGCATGACCAAGATTCTGTTTAATACTTAAAGAAATAATGAGGAGTGTTAATTTACCCAAGGTATATGGTTCCAGGGGTCAGGTATGACTAAAGTTCTATTTAATATCCCCACAAGTAATCAAGATGATACATAATTCTATCAAAAACATGGCAGATTAGCCTTTCATTAATAATAATAAATTAGCAGGCTGTTTACATTCTAGGAGCGTAATACAACATTTTTGTCCAGATCTTCTAGGAAGTATGCACATATTCCTACTACTGAGGTGATACGTATGGCCCTTCCCAATTGGGCCCTAACTTTTCCCATACTGGGTTTTTTGCAGTACCCACAACCCTTTGTAATACCAAATCCCTTGGTGCTAATGGTCTTAACTTCGCTTGAGTCATACCCCTGTTTGAGTTTCTATTGATAGTATGCTAGTTGAACCATAGCATTTTATCCCCGTTCTTCAGTTGAATCTAGGCTCTTTTCCAGTAGGTTGTCGTTGCTATCTGGAGTGAATAAGCTCGTCCTCAGTGTTGGAAATCTAGTCTCTAGAGGAATCATAGCCTTGGCTCCATAGTTCATTGAAAATGGTGTCTCCCCTGTTGACCTACGAGGGGTAGTCTGATATGTCCAAAGAACGTGGGGCAGTTCTTCTACTCATCTACCTTTTGCATCATCTAGCCTCTTCTTGAGTCCATTTACTATAACCTTGTTGACAGCCTCGGTCTATCCGTTCCCCTATGGATAAGCCAGGGTGGAGTACTTATTCTTAATGCCTAAATCACAACAATACCTCCTAAAGGCTTTGCTATCAAATTGAAAACCATTATCCGAGATGAGGGTGTGAGGAATCCCAAACCGAGTGACAATATTTTTCCACACAAATTTCTTGGCATCCATATCTCTAATATTTGATAGGGGCGCAGCTTTAACCCACTTGATGAAGTAATCAGTGCCAACCAACAACCACCTCCTATTTCCTACTGCTTTAAGGAATGGCCCTACAATGTCCAAATCCTACTAGGTAAAAGGCCAAGGGCTAGATAAAGGATTGAAAACACCCCCTGGCTAATGAATATTTGGGGCATACCTCTGACATTGGTCACACTTCTTCACGTATTTCTGTGCTTCTCTTTGTATGTTTGGCCACCAATACCCTTGGATAAGGGCCTTGTGAGATAGTGACTTGCCCGTTAGGTGACTTCCACAAATACCTTCATGTAGCTCCTCCAAGAGTGGGTCCACTGCCTTAGGATGAATGCATAGCAAATACAGCCAAGAAAAAGAGCATTTATATAACTTTCGATCCTTGGACAACCAAAACCAAGGAGCTTTTCTTTGTACTTTATTAGCCTCTCCCTTCTTCTTGGGCAAAAGGTTGTCCCTAAGAAATAGCACAATAGGATCCATCTAACTAGGCCCTATCCTAACATAATGGATAAGGATGCTCTGCTTTCTCGTCTCAGTAGGCTTGCACAGATCTTTAACCAAGATAACCCAAGCTAAACTCTACGCCGAGAAGGTTGCAAGAGTGGCAAGAGAGTCAGCATGCATGTTTCTGCTCCTTGGGATTTGTTGTAAGGAGAAAGATTCAAACTTGGATTGCAAGTGTCTAACTTGGTTTAAATAGTCCTGCATTCTCGCATCCCTGGCCTCCAGTTCTCCATTTACTTGGCCTACAACCAACCTCGAATCTAAAAATATCTCCACCATTCTTCCTCCCATTTTCTGAACCATAGTCATTACTACCAACAAGGCCTCATACTCAGCCTCATTGTTTGTGACCAAGAAGTCCAGCCTTAAGGATTTCTCAATGATGATCTTTTCAAGAAACACTACAACTAGCCCCACTCCTAATCCCTTTTGATTTTCTACGCCATCAACATACACCCTCCAAGATGGAGGTTCTTGCAAGGAGATCATGCCAACTGATTTCCCATCCATGCCTAGCCTCTCACCGTTTTCTTCTAACGAGGGCTCAGCACACTCAACCACCAAATCCGCGAGGACCCGGCCCTTCACAGAGGTGCAAGGCATATATTTAATATCGAAAGCTCCTAGAATCATTGCCCATTTTCCCACCCTCCCTGTGTAGTCAGATTTCCAAAGTAGTGATCGAAAAGGGAGTTAGGTTAGAACCATAACAATGTGAACTTGGAAGTAAGGATGAAGCTTCTGTGTCACATGCACCACTGCCAAAATAGATTTATCCAATGGTAAGTAACGAATCTCTGCCTCATGTAGTGATTTGCTCATATAATAAACTAGCATTTCTACTCCATCATCAACCCGGATCAGTACCAAACTTACTACATGTGGGGCTATGGCGATGCAAGCAAATAGGACCTCCTTCTTCTCGGGCTTGGACATAATAAGTGGATGAGAAAGATATTCTTTCAATTGTTGGAAGGCCGACAAGAATTCTTCCATACATTCAAATCCCTTCCACTTATGCAATAACTAGAAGAAAGGCCAAAACATGTTTGCTGATTGAGAGATGAATCGATTTAAGGTAGCAATCATTTTTGTCAACCTCTGGACCTCTTTAGGATTTTGAGGAGGTTGCAGATTGTTAATTGCTCTAAACTGATCGGGGTTGACCTCAATCCTTCGATGGGTGACCATATAGCCCAGGAATTTTCCAAAGCCGATGCTGAAAGAACACTTAGAAGCATTAAGACGCAGTTTACATTTCCTCAGTATTCCAAAAATATTTTCGAGGTCATTTATGTGCTTAGACTCCACCTTACTCTTTACCACCATATCATCTACGTAGACCTCAATATTTTTGCCCAGTTATAGTTCAAACATCCTAGTCATCATTCTCCGATAAGTAGACCCCACATTCTTCAGCCTAAAAGGCATCACTTTGTAATGATAATTCCCCATGGGCATAACGAAAGAAGTCTTCTCCTGATCATCCAAAGCCAACGATATCTGGTGATATCCTTGGAAAGCATCTAAGATGCTCATCCAAGTATGGCCCGCAGTTGCATCCACTAGCTGATCTATCCGAGGTAAGGGGAAAGGATCCTTTGGGCAAGCCTTATTTAAATCCGTGAAGTCTACACACACCTGCCATTTCTTACTTTTCTTCTTCGCCACCACTGTGTTGACCAACCACTTAGGATAAAACACCTCATTTATGGTCCCCACCCACTTAAGTTTGAGCACTTCTTCATTGACAGCATTAGAATGTTCCTTAGATGAGCACTGAGGTGGTTGTTTTTTGGGGATGACAGATGGATTGACATTTAAATGGTGATAAATGAAGTTCGAATCGACCCCGGGGGCCTCGTAAGCGTTCCATGCAAATACATCAATATTTTTTCTAAGAAAATCTATCAACTCTTTCTTCGCCCAAGGAGGAAGCTGAACTCCGACCTAAAAGAACTTCTCCTCATCATCGCCAATGACAACTCTTTCCAATTGCTTGCATTTTGCCCCTTCTTCCTCTACCTTTGTGGACAACACTAGCACCTTTGATTGCTATAAGTCCCACCCCGCAGAGGCTGAGGACTCACCCCCGGTCCGATGTCTAATTGCAACCACCATGCATTGCTTGGCCATAGATTGGCTCCCCACCAACTCCTCAACCCGATCCCCAGACGTGGAAGGTACGGCTCCCATGGCGTGAAGTCAAGGCCTTACCACAATAGCAGTGTAGGGGGAGTAGGCATCTACCACAATGAAGTTCACTTCCATGACCTCTGTCCCTGTCTGAACAGGTAGTCGGATTTGGCTTTTTGGAAAGACAATCTTGCCGTGAAACCCTATTAGAGGGGAATTATAGCAGGTTAGGTCCTTGGACCTTAGCTTCAGTCCCTTAAATAGGTCATGGTATATGATCTTTGCGCCACTACCCTGATCCACCAACAATCTCTTCACATCGTACCCACCTATCTTGAGGGTGACCACCAGGGCATCATCATATGGCTGCAAGGTTCCGGCCTTATCCTCATCCGAAAAGCTCAAAGCCGGCCGGACTTCCATTCTACTCCTCTTCAAATCAGGGGACAAGCCATCTACAGATGGCTGAACTACAAACATCATCCTGGATGGCTAAGAACTAGTCCTTCCCGGAGCAGCAAGAATGACACTAACTGTACCTAAATGTGGTCTTACGGAAGCGTCTCTCTAAGCCCCCGACCCTACCTGACCACCCTGTTTATTAGGTTGATACAAGAATTGCTTCAACTTTCTCGCCTTAACTAATTGCTCCAGGTGGCTCCATATAATCCTGCAATCCTCAGTACTGTGACCTCGTTCCTGGTGATACTAGCAATGAAGATTTTGTTTGCGCTTTGTGAGGTCTTCCCCCATCCTGTTTGGCCATTGAAATTATGGCTCATTCTTGATTTTTTTTTTCTAGATTTGGTGTACCGGCTCTTGGAACACAATACTGACTACTTGAGCAGTAGTAGATCTAGAATGCCCCATAAAATCTCTCCGAGGTCGGTTGTTGTTGTGCCTATTAGACCTGAGATCCCTTCTATCTAGAGGGACCACCTTAGCCTTCCCCTTTCCCTGCTACTGGTCCTCCTCGACCCGTTTATACTCATCAATATGGTCCATGAGCTGACGCACACTCCTAACTGGTTTCCTGGTCAAAGATTTTCTAAGATCGTGCTCGGCAAGCAAGCAAAACTTGAAAGTCCATATAGCTACATCATCAAAGTTCACATCTATCTCATTGAACATCTCCTAGTACCTATCGAAATTCATTTTTAGGGTCTCCCTTTCTCGCATGGTCATAGATAACAAGGAATCCAAGGGTCGAGGAACCCTACTGTAAGTCACAAAACAAGCCCAAAGGCCCTAGTGAGCTCCTTGAAGGAGCTAATAGAACCTTCTTTCAAACTATCAAACCATCTCATCCCATGGGCGCCAAATTGGATGGAAACATTCTGCACATCAAGGCTTCATGTCGAGAGTGAACTGCCATTCTCTAGTTGAAGTGGCCGACATGCTCCACAGGGTCCATCCTACCATTATACATGGTGAATGTTGGTTGAGTAAAACATCGAGAAAACTTTCCCCCTTTAATTCTACGCGTAAACAGTGATTTAGAGATCTAGTTAAAAGCCCTGCTCGTAGCATCATTGCCCAAACCTTTGCGAGATGGACTCTTACTCCTCCGTTTGTAATGACGATCCTCCTCATACAAAAAAGAGTTACTGGGAGGAGTCCTGGACCTAGGCTTGTAGTTACCATCTCCATCATCATCAGAAGAAGGGTCAGAGTCTGAGGGAGTCCTTCTCCATCGCTCACAGCGTAGCCTCCTGCGAAGACGGTCAATCTCCAACTGTATGCTTCTGGTATTCTCCTCATGAGAGATGTAACTCCTACCTCAAGACTGGCTCCTGCCAGTATGCGTGGTGTGCACACTAACCTCGCAGTTCCTCCTTCGCTCAAGGTTAAGGAACTAATCCTAACGTCAAGAACCAATAGACTCCTCTCGGTCTTGGCCTAATCCTACCATGGTTGGACGTTGAACTCACTAAAGCTCAAGCCTTCCCACAGACAGAGCCAATTGTAGGGGCAGGTTTTGGTTCCTAGCCCAAAAGATGAATGGATTAAGGCCAAAGAGCCGATACAATGAATTTGTAGTGCGTGGGCTTAAAAGCTAAGGTTCAATGGATCCAACAACGTGCACAATGAATCAAAGATAGTAAGAAAGTAAAGAAAAACAAGGTCTGGCAAAAAAACCCTTCTTGGCAAAATCCAGGAAAGTGTCCTTATGTATATTTCTTTAAATAATATAATTTCATTCTTGTTGTACAATGTTTTCTCTATAGAATTTCTGATCCCCTCTCCCTAGAGGGTCTCTTATATTATATATCTCCTTTTAGATGATCTTGGCCCTCTATTTGTTAATCGTCCAGGCCACTACTTAAGTCTTTGTCCCATTAGACACCTTCCCAAACCCCTTGTGAGTTGCTACAACCAAGCAGCACTGTTCAAGGGTCTTCTCCACATAAATGCAGCCATGAGGTTTGATGTGATGCATTAAATGTGATGGCAACCACCATCCCTTCAGTGATGTCAGGGCTAACCCCTTCTCTGAAGCTCTTTCTCTGTAGTAAGGCCTTCTCTAGTAGCGTGCCATTGACGTGGCCTTACTGTCTGAGGGTGTGACCTCCTCAGCATAATAATAGCCCCCTCAGCCATGAGTGTGACACGTGGCACAATTACCTTATTTTAATACCTGTATCCCACAATAATTTTTTCTCTTTTTTGAGTGAGACAAAAATTTATTGTACTTTTTTTTCTCTTGAATTAAAACGTTTACTTCTTTATTTTTTCTTTTGTTATCCTTATTTTTGTTATAACTTTTAAACCTTAAAAAATTGGTATAATAGAAAATATTTTCTTTATATTTTCTTCTATGAAACTCAGACATATAATAGAGATTAAAAAATTATAAAAGCACAAAGAAAATGTAGAAGTTAAACAAACTAGAAATAGAATTTTAGCCGATTGGGGTGGGCCCGGGGCAATTGCCCCACCTCGAGACCTAGCTCCACCCTTATTTTATGAATTATGATCAAGCATTAGCTAGGAGTAACTAGATTTCTTCTTTGATTTTTTTTTTCCCTTTTTTTTTAATGTTGCCATGTAATCTTTTTGACAACTCATATTTTTCCACACTGTCAGTTTAATATATATTTTTAATTTGATTTTGAAAGTTACAAATAGTCCTAAAATATGTTAGTTAATACAAATTAGAATACATGATAAAACAACTAAACACTAAACAACTTCTAATTAAATTAGATTATTGATCTTCTCTAAACAAATTATAATGAAATTAGGTAATTTATTTATCAATTTCACTTTTATTTATTCATACGTATTAAATAAATATTCATTATTTATAAATATTAAAAAAAATCGTACATTAATGTGCGGGTTAGCAACTAGTGTATGTCTATTAACTATATAAAAAGCGGCTATGCCGTTGTAGTGATTTGGTACTGTGCATCCAACTTTTTTCACTATTCATTTACAGTGCAATTTTGGTGAGGCACTTTGTCTTTTCTTTTTCTTTTTTTTAGTTTTGAACAGTATCTACAATACCAAACGCACTGTAGCTACAATAGTTATAGCTTTTTTTTTTTTTTTTTTTTTTTTTTTTTTTTTTTTTTTTCGGGTCTTCCGTTTGTACTTTTTTTTTCTTTAAATATTTGTAAGAACCCGCATATATATTGTTATACTAATACAACAAATTTCACAATATTTTCATAATTATTGGGGTGTCAATTTCTTATAAGTCAAAATAAAATAATAAAATATGAAATTGTGACAAACCACAACTGAAAATAAATGTTTTGTGAAAATGTTGTGACACTTATTAGGTGAATGTGTAAAAGTTACAGTACTTTTAGTTTGTTTAATATATACATTTTTTATTATTTTTTTTAATCATCGATTTGTACTCTTTTTTCTACTAACTATTTAAGAAGAGGCAATGCCTCTACAGTGCCCATTTTGGTGTAGTGAGCCATTTTCCCCCCCCCCAAGTTTTGAACAGTTGCTACAATGCCACTTTGGTTTGTTCAAGTGGCACTGTAGTTATAGTAGCTACAACGGTTTTTTTTTTTTTTTTCCAATCTTCCATTTGTACTTTTTTTTCTTTAAATATTTATAAAAACCTGCATATATATTGTTATACTAACACAACAAATTTCACAATATTTTCATAATTATTGGGGTGTCAATTTCTTATAAGTCAAAATAAAATAATAAAATATGAAATTGTGACCAACTACAACTAAAAATAAATATTTTGTGAAAATGTTGTGACACTTGTTGGGTGAATGTATAAAAACTACAGTACTTTTAGTTTCTTCAATATGTACTTCTCATCACTTTTTTTTTTTTTCCCAGTCATCAATTTGTGCTCTTTTTTTTCTATATATAAAAAGAGCGAATAAGTTCATGAATAGTGTTATAAACAGTATTTTCAGTTTAGTGACTTGCCTTTTTCCTCCTTTTTTTCCCTTCAAGTTCACCAACTTGGTTTGAGCTTGTTTTTTTCTTTTAAAGGATCTTTATAAGTTTACTTTCTACTTATAATGTAAGCTTACATTGTATACACACAAAAAGTAGCAAATATTATGTACATTTGCAAAAAAAAAAATAATAATAAAAAAATAAAATAAAATTGTACAAATTTTGCAAATTTGTACAACATTTACCAATTTTTATGTGTTTACAATGTAAATTTACATTGTAAGTGCAATGTATATTTCTAAATATATAAATATATATATATATATATAAAGAGTGAATGAGAAAAGTTACAGTAATTTCGCTACAGTAGTTATGGTTTATTTAACTTTCTAGGCTTTTTTTTTTTTGATGAATGCATAAAGTTGTAGTATATTTGCTATATTATTTTTGGTTTGTCCACAAAAAATTTCATAACAAATCAAATATGGTAAATTGTTATTGGTTCTAATTTAAACTTACTAATAAAACTACTTTTTTGCCCACCAATAACAACTTGTAATAACCTACTACTTATGATTTGTTGTGAAAATGTCATGGACATAACATTTTTTTGTATGAAAAATGTTAAGACATCTTCATGTTGTCACAATATTTTCAAAACTGCTAAGCTATCAATTCTTTAGGAGTTAAAATAAAATATAACAAAATTATAAAAGTATTATGAAAATGTTGCGTCATTCTGTTGTGTTTTAAGAAATTTTTTTGTTGGTTTAATCAACTTTGTTGAGATAAAATTCACTATTCCACATACAATTTTTTTGGGTTGACTTTTTGTATATTTTTTTTTCTTTACATACTATTTTAAGTAAAAACACATAGTTTTGCTCACAGAAACAAGAACAAAAACTTAGGGAAAATATTTTATTGTGTAATGCCTAAATTACTCCTGCTAAATTTTAACATTCTAAAAATTTTCTTTACGTATTTTGAGTTTTAAATGATAAAAATTCTTAGAAAGTTAGAATGATGATATTTAATGACATAAGCCTTTTGTTATCTTCTTCTTCTTTTTCTTTTTCTTTTTCTTTTTTTAATTTCTTAGCAAAACTCAGTTGTTTATTGTTTAAAAATGATGATATTCGTTGTCATTCTTAGAAGTTTTTAGAGAATAGATATATTGTTTTTAGCAAGTAGGTACTAAAAAACTATTATAGTTAAATAAATATTTATATGTTAAATAACTACCCTAACTTTGTGGTTGATCAAAATTCTTAAACGAATGAGATTAACTTTTTACGACATAATTATCAAAATTCTTAAAATTAATGTCTTTTTTGATTAATGTAAATCTCTATATATTTTAAAAATCAAATAATTCATATCTTTGTTTTGTAATATAAATAAAATCTAAAATTGACCTTAATTACTACAGTACTTTTTTTCACGGTAATCACGTGCTGCCCTAACTAGTGTATGTTGAAAGGGATTAAGAGTTAAGAGAGAAAATTTGCTGCATATATAAAAATGCAAAAAGGCCCAGTAAAGAAAAAAAAGAGTAACGCAACTTTGAGACAAACCCTCCTATCCAGCAGTAAAGATTTGGTTTGATTTTTTTTTTTTTTTGGTGTTGGCGGGGGTGGTAAAAGGCAAAAAGAGTGTTGACAACTAGTCAACGACATGTACAAGGGAAGTGTGAAAGCTGAAATGTATAGCACTTATAAATAAAACTATTAATAAAAATCATCTAAAGAGGGTCAAGATGGCCGAGTTGGTCTAAGGCGCCAGTTTCAGGTACTGGTCCGAAAGGGCATGGGTTCGAATCCCATTCTTGACATAATGTTTTTTTTTCCTAAAAAACCTTCAATTTGGTAAGGAATGTGATCTTCAAGCTTTAGTTCCTTTACTTTGTTGAAAAGTTTGAGGCAAACTTTAGCTTAGTTCCATTTATTCAAACATGGTTATTTTGTTTCCCAAAAAGCTTAAGTTGTTCACAAGTTTTGTTGAGTTAGTTGAGTAAATTAAATTATACAATTTTTATTCAGATTTATATTTCTTTTATTCGCTAATGCACCAATCATTATTCTGGAGATTCTATAATTAATTAATGTACCATTCAAATAGTAATTCTTGTAGTGGTAGGCCACAATTTGATATTTACTTTATGTTAGCACTTTTATGGATCTTTAATTAACTTTACCACTTAGAATTTCTATAAATCCTAACTTTTCCATGCTCTGTGAGACCTTTACATAATGTTTTTTTCCTAAAAAACCTTCAATTTGGTAAGGAATGTGATCTTCAAGCTTAGTTCCTTTACTCTGTTGAAAAGTTTGAGGCAAACTTTAGCTTAGTTCCATTTATTCAAACATGGTTTTTTTTTGTTTCCCAAAAAGCTCAAGTTGTTCACAAGTTCTGTTGAGTAAATTAACTTTAACAATTTTTATTCAGAATTATATTTCTTTTATTCGCTAATGCACCAATCATTATTCTGAAGATTCTATAATTAATTAATATACCATTCAAATAGTAATTATTATAGTTGTAGGTCACGATTTGATATTTACTTTATGTTAGCACTTTTATGGATCTTCAATTAACTTTATCACTTAGAATTTCTATAAATCCTAGCTTTTCCATGATCTCTGAGACATTTTCGTCTAAACAAACAGGGCTTGGATTTGTATCCCATCAATCATCTCGTAATAACAAGCCGTTCCCAGTGATATAAGTTTTCAGAACTCATGAGGATTAAACTTTTAGGTTTCAAGACGTGTGATTGTAATAAAAATAAAAATAAATATATGATTGTAATAAAATCAGCATCCGACATTCAGTCTAAATTTTCAATGGAAAAATTTTAAAAACCTCTATTTGAGGTTTGAAAAATATATCAAAACTTCTTTTTCATTTTGACTAAAGTACAAATTACACCCCTAAAATTTGAGAGTGTTTAAATTTTACACACTAAAGTTTCAGAATTTAGATTTTACCTTTGAAGTTCTATTATGTTTGTATCAACAACCCCTTCATCTATATTTTCTATTAAGTGCTACATAAATTTGTCATGCATGTTCAATAAAATGATATCACGTTATTTTATTAACCTTAAAAATTTATAAATAATTGAAAATAATATAACATAATAAAAAAGGCGTAGCATCATTTTATCAGACGAACAAAACACGCATGGTAAGCTTATGTGACACTTAACAAAAAATATGAATAAAAAGACTTCCACTGATGCAAACAGAATAGAAATTCAAAAAAAAACTTCAAACCTCTCCAAACTTTGGGCATGTAGTTTACACTTTAGCCTTTTAGCCTTTTATTTTACAAATGATATTACACCCCTAAAGTTTTGATTTATATAGAAAATAACCCACTTTGACCGTTTATATTCATATTCATTATAATTAAGTCAAAAAAAAAATTTCAAATTAAATACCATTCATAATAATCACACAAAAAATTTTACTAGCCAAATTAGTTTGTATGATAAGATAATTTTAAATAATAATAATAAAAAAAATAAAAGTAATAGCCACTTGGGGTGCCACTGTGCCAGTGTCATTTTTAGAAATAGGGAGGGGTTTCTCTTTTTTTTTTTAAAAACCAAAAGGACAGATTAGGCTTGATTTGATTTTAGCCATTGACTTTACTTTTGGACGTTGTCAAGGTAATCATTACAACATGAAAACTGATAACAATAATAATAATAAA
Organism: Quercus suber; assembly: GCF_002906115.3. Lineage (NCBI taxonomy): Eukaryota > Viridiplantae > Streptophyta > Magnoliopsida > Fagales > Fagaceae > Quercus > Quercus suber. Next base: position 26,182 of record NW_027069528.1, on the reverse strand, counting down.
ACAAACTTTTTATTTTTTAAATACCGACCAGGAATAAACATAGGCGATATACAAATGTGTCAGCTTAAACTTATCTTCAAGAAAAAAAAAACATTAGATTACTTCTCATTCAGCCAAAAAAAAAAAAAAAAGATTAATTATCAAAGAAACCTGCTAGTACATTTTATACTGAAGGCCTGCTGGTGAATATGGTGTTTATGCTATTGCCAAGAAGCTCAAGATCAAAGCAGCATGGACATGCCAAGATTGGACAAATTCATACGATTTTGTGCTATAACGAACAATAACATTTTTTTTAAAAAAAATTGCAGGAAAAAAAATCAATCCCTTCCTTCCCCCCCTCCTTTTTTTTTTTTGGTCTCTCTTCTATTTCCTTTTGCTTATGAAACCAACAAAAGAAAAGAATATTTCCTAAAAAACACACCAACAAAAGAATTAAGTAATAAAAGGAAGTTTGTCTTTTAGCAAATCACGACCTCATAAACAGGGAGCAACCACTTTACCTGACGTATTAGGAGATTAAAAAACAAAAATTCTCTCCATAGCCATCTATAGGGGAAATTCCAACTTCATTGGTTCTGAGTTTCCTCTGGGCTCTTTGCTTTATTCCTAAGCATGTCTGTGAAATTGCCCCTCATGATACGCATGAATCTAGTGTCGTCTGCTGGCATGGGTGACACTGGATTTGGAGACTCAACAGGCTCTGGTGGCGGTGGCTCTGCATTTTCTTTCTTGCCCAACAGCCCACCCTCACCAAAGAAACTGCTCACAGACGAGGCAAGCCCAAGATGAGCACCCATCACCTTACTAATTGTCTCAAAAGTTCCACCAGATCTTTCTTTCATCATGATTTCGAGGGCTTCCTTGTGTGCTGGATCCAGTGCATCTGAGTCTTTTAATAGGTTCTGAATTGCAGGTAGGAGGAAGTCTCTAACACTAGTTGCAGGAAGATCTGTAACAAGCAAAGATGAAAATTGAGCATCATACATATCATGAATAGAAGCTGTGAGACACGAAACAAGAAATTTTAAATAGATAACTGGTACTGACAAAGCATTTGAAAAAGAAAAAATAATAGTCACTCATTAGCAGTGCCATAAGAATATGTCACAATTCCTCAGAACCGTTGGAAACCATATTTTGGTTACATACTGTAAGGCGGCAGTCTACAGGGGTCCAGCCTGCATTTTCTTCCAATCTAACAGATGTCCTTTTCTTTGAATAAGGACTCGACACGTGAGTGTTGACACACATACAGTTCAGATCAAAACACGCAATTTGTATTTAGAAGTTAGTTACACTTCTTTTTAAAATAAAAATAACAGCACAAAACACTAACAGCACTAACACAAAGATAAACTACTGAGTAGAATCTCAGAAATCCAGCAATTAATAGCAGGCATGCTCACACTAACCAGATGGTCACTGCCTATGATTTTGCTTTGGTTGTTTCTAAATGGTTATATATGCAAAGTTGATGTGAGGTTGGTGCAAGATGTATGATACTGTTTTGGGAAGAGAAGAAGAGGAACCCCAGGTCAAATCAATTTCTCTGGTCCTTTAATTGATTGAAAACAGAAAAAGATTGAGATTGATTGTTCTTTCTTTTCCAAAAGATAGAGACTGAATCTAATGCTTTGATTTGTTGAAGGGGAAAATTTTAATGCTACCACTGAACCACTTGGTTACTTAGTTTTTTTATTGTTTTTCCCCCTTGTTCCAAGCGTAGCCCTATACATTCACTCAAAGATTTTCCAACAATGAGTTTGATGATGATGACGACATTGACTCAGCCATTCAATTTCTTAATACAGCCCTCTGACCTCAAAAAATCTTCACCCTTACACCACTTAACTCACCTATATTATATACTAAGAAACACAGACAAACACGGCAATTCTTGAAAGTTTAGCAAACAATATAGTGGGAATATGACAATATTATACACACACACACAGGTATATTTTATTTATTCATAGGCATATCTTATATTTATTTAAGCTTTTTGAAAATAAATAACTATAAAATCTTTAAAAACATATTTAAAATCAAAGGAATTTTCTTTTAAAATAAACATATTTCTCCTACCAACACAATGAGGACATGCATGCTGGAGTGTCCATTGCACGTCCAACACATATGCGTTGAAAATGGACAAGCCAGGGGTTTTAAAATGTATACGTTCTTGCCTATATACACTCCAAACTCCAGGCCCAAGCCCAAATGCCATGGCAGAATAGAATTTATACACTATTACGCTCTGGTTAGTGCAAGAATGCCTGCAATGGATGGTGCAATTTCTAAGACTGAAGCTGTTAGCACTGTGCTGTGTTTCGTTCCATTAGTTCTTTAAAATGATGTGCTATAACTCAAATTTTAGATAAGAATGACATGTTTTCATGTGCTAATGCTGATGTGTTCAGCTGTTATTAAAAGAAAGGGATCAGTCGAATTGTTTCTACAGAAGGTTCATCTGCTGAGTTGCTAAGAAAATGTTAAAATAGCAAAAAAATTAAGATTTGTGTAATATTTTTATGATTCAGATCTCTAGAGAACAAGAAGGGCCACTAATCAAGACTAAAACTAGTTTTTTTTGTTTTCTTTTTGCTTAGTTTTGGGGAGTTCATCATTTCTAATGCCATAAGAACATAAAGATTTTCAATCCAATCATTTTTCTTTACCTTCTGAGTTTCCAAAGCAACCAACAGGAATAAAAATAAGCATGCTTGGCCAGCTGTCTTTTATAAATGAAAGGCCTAAACACAGCTACCATAAATGACACTGGTGCGGACACGAGGTACAATCCCCCAATTATACGCATACATGGGAGGAAGAGGAAAAAGAAGACGGTCCAAACCTGTAACCTTATGGATGGAGTCTATTAGTTATTGGGCTTGAGATTAAGCAAGTCCGAGCATTTAATAATTAGGGTTTTTTTTATGCATTTTATTATTAGCTATTTAAGCACTTTTTCTGATTATTGTAAGACAGCTTTTGAGAATTATTAAAAAAACATGTTTTCTTTACACTGGTGCCGACTCTAGTTTTGCTTGGTGCTGACTCCAAGCAACCCTTATGTGCTGACTCCTAGGGTTTATCCTTTTATTCTATTGTTATTTAATTGGTCCATTGAAATAGTGTGGTTGTCCTACATCAGTTTTGGTATCAAAGTAGACTTCCGGTCCATACAACACAACCGTAGACAACCACTTGAAAGCAAAACCATCAAAAGAGCAAGCCAGCCAATATGACAGTACCTTTCAAGTTTTTGCCCCATGAGATCTTGAACAAGCCCAAACCAACCCCTGCAATCCGTATATTCCCCTAAGCCCCATATGAGTTTTGCACCCTGAAGCCAACAGAGAAGCCAGCAACACCTCCCAAGTCGGTGACCACCATCCATGCCCGCCTCTGATCACTGAACCCACAACCCACAAACCACCAAAAAACAAAACAAAAAGAAGGTGACTCACGCAAGCCCATCAGCCACTAGCCGTCGGAACCCACAAATCAACACTCATCGCCACAAGACCCAGCTGTCGAAACCCATTGTCAAACCACCGCTGCTGAGATTAAAAAGCAATTGCCGCTACTGAGATTGACGAACAGCTACTAAGATTGACGAACCACTACCATTGCCAAGATCCAAGACAAGCAGCCACTTGCCACTGCCTACGCCTCCTTCACGTTGCCACCAGGCGTCAGTCCCCTACACCGGCAGAAGACTCATCGCAGAGAATTTTTTTTTTCTTCAGTTCTAAGTCCGTTGCTTATTTCTTTAGTTTCTATAGTCCCTTTTCAGTCCGTAGCTTTTTTTTTTTATAAGTATGTGTACTGTATTTTATTATTTTTTTCATTAAAAAAAAAATCAAAAGAAAAGAAAAGAAAAGCTGCCAGCCCATTGCACGTATGGGCCCTTAAATTGCATTTTCACAGATTCACTTTGTCCAATTAAACCCACTCGATTGAGGAGCCAAGCCTGTGACTATCAAGTGCAGTAAGTTGGCCACTGACAAGGGTACAATTCTTACTCTCTTTTTGGTGGATTCAATTTTGTCTCATTAAAAAAATATAATTTTTATATTTTTTATGAGCATATTCCACCATACACCAATGGCCTACCCATTTTGTGCTCAAGTTGGCTATTTTATTATTTGTGTTTTCCTTCAATACTCATTCTAAAATTCCAAAAAAAAAAAAAAAAAAAAAACAACCAANCATTTTATTGTTAGCTATTTAAGCACTTTTTCTGATTATTGTAAGACAACTTTTGAGAATTATTAAAAAAACATGTTTTCTTTACACTGGTGCCGACTCTAGTTTTGCTTGGTGCTGACTCCAAGCAACCCTTATGTGCTGACTCCTAGGGTTTATCCTTTTATTCTATTGTTATTTAATTGGTCCATTGAAATAGTGTGGTTGTCCTACATCAGTTTTGGTATCAGAGTAGACTTCCGGTCCATACAACACAACCGTAGACAACCACTTGAAAGCAAAACCATCAAAAGAGCAAGCCAGCCAATATGACAGTATCTTTCAAGTTTTTGCCCCATGAGATCTTGAACAAGCCCAAACCAACCCCTGCAATCCGTATATTCCCCTAAGCCCCATATGAGTTTTGCACCCTGAAGCCAACAGAGAAGCCAGCAACACCTCCCAAGTCGGTGACCACCATCCATGCCCGCCTCTGATCACTGAACCCACAACCCACAAACCACCAAAAAACAAAACAAAAAGAAGGTGACTCACGCAAGCCCATCAGCCACTAGCCGTCGGAACCCACAAATCAACACTCATCGCCACAAGACCCAGCTGTCGAAACCCATTGTCAAACCACCGCTGCTGAGATTAAAAAGCAATTGCCGCTACTGAGATTGACGAACAGCTACTAAGATTGACGAACCACTACCATTGCCAAGATCCAAGACAAGCAGCCACCTGCCACTGCCTACGCCTCCTTCACGTTGCCACCAGGCGTCAGTCCCCTACATCGGCAGAAGACTCATCGCAGAGATTTTTTTTTTCTTCAGTTCTAAGTCTGTTGCTTATTTCTTTAGTTTCTATAGTCCCTTTTCAGTCCGTAGCTCTTTTTTTTTATAAGTCTGTGTACTGTATTTTATTATTTTTTTCATTAAAAAAAAAAATCAAAAGAAAAGAAAAGAAAAGAAAAGCTGCCAGCCCATTGCACGTATGGGCCCTTAAATTGCATTTTCACAGATTCACTTTGTCCAATTAAACCCACTCAATTGAGGAGCCAAGCTCGTGACTATCAAGTGCAGTAAGTTGGCCACTGACAAGGGTACAATTCTTACTCTCTTTTTGGTGGATTCAATTTTGTCTCATTAAAAAAATATTATTTTTATATTTTTTATGGGCATATTCCACCATACACCAATGGCCTACCCATTTTGTGCTCAAGTTGGCTATTTTATTATTTGTGTTTTCCTTCAATACTCATTCTAAAATTCCAAAAAAAAAAAAAAAACAACCCAATTTCTTTGAAATATCTGATTCTCTTTATTAATTGTAGAGCTTATTGGAATTTGACTTTTATTAGAGCCATCTCTCCCCAGGTCTGATGACTTCAAGGACTTTGGTGTCCCTAGAGTGAATGTAGTAAGGTGTGCTTTGGCAGAGCAAAGAGACACTGATGATTGGCGAAGGAGTGCCATCTTCCAAACTTACACCAAGTGTGGAGACAAATCTTGCAAGATTATTATAAATAGCGGAGTTGCATTAATGCGGTGTCCTCTAACGTTGTTTCCTGCCTAGGCTTAAAATTGACCCCACACCCTAACCCATATAAAGTTTCTTGTGGAACTTTAGTTGGGTTGAATTTCTGCAATGCTACTACTTTGTGGTGAAACATAGAGCGGAAGTTGAGAATAGGGCTGCTAATGCACTAAGTCGAAGGGTGTCTTTGCTATCTGTCATGAGTGTTAAGATTACTAGGTTTAAACGACTCAAGGATAATTATGAGTCATGCCCAGATTTTGGGGAGCTCTACACTAGCCTAAGTAATGCCCCATGGCCAGTCCTAGACGATTATACCCTTCAAGATAGTTACTTGTTCAAAGCCAACAAGTTATGTATCCCTCGGTCTTCAGTAAGAGATTTTCTAGTTTAGGAGATACATGCGGGAGGCCTTGCAGGTCATTTTGGCCGAGACAAAACAATTGAGGAAGTGGAACACCAATTCTATTGGCCTAGTCTTAAGAGGGCATTGCCAAGATAGTTGGTCAGTGTCATACATGTCAACTAGCCAAACATCACAAGCAAAACACTGGCCTGTACACGCCTCTACCTGTGCCAAATCGCCCGTGGCAGGATGTGAGTATGGACTTTGTGTTAGGTTTGGCCCACACCTTTTGGAAGCAGGATTCCATTCTAGTAGTCTAGTAGTTGTTGATCGCTTCTCTAAGATGGCTCATTTCCTACCATGTTCTAAGACCTCTAATGCTTCTAGGATTGCAAAGCTCTAATTTGATAAGATTGTCAAACTTTATGGTCTTACCAAAACCATAGTGTCTGATAGGGATGTTTGCTTCATGAGTTATTTTTGGAAGACCTTGTGGCATTTAGTAGGCACCAAATTGAAATTTTCCATAGCATTTCATTCTTAAACTGATGGTCAAACTAAGGCGGTTAATCATAGTCTAGGCAACCTCCTTCAGTGTCTAGTGGGTGAAGCCAATCGGAATTGGAATTCAATTCTTTCTATAGTTCAACTTGCATATAATAGCTCTGTCAATAAGTCTATAGGCGCTAGTCCTTTTGAGGTTGTACATGGATATACACCTAGGAAGCCCTTAGATCTTTTGCCCATGTCCCCACATGTTAGGATTTTTTAGTCTACTGAGGCATTTACACGAAATATTTATGATTTGCATAACAAGATTTGCAAATAAATTCAGGTAACATGGATATACACCTAGGAAGCCCATAGATCTTTTGCCCATGTCCCCACATGTTAGGATTTTTGAGTCTGCTGAGGCATTTACATGACATATTTATGATTTGCATAATGAGAATTCAGGTAAGTAATTCTCAATATAAACTTCATGCTGACACTCATCGGCGTTATACAGAGTTTCAAGTAGGGGATTATGTCATAATTCGGATTTGACCTAAACGGTTTCCCTCTGGGACCGTTAAGAAATTGCAGGCTCGTAGTGCTGGTCCATTAAAAGTATTGAAACGAATGGGCCCAAATACATATGTCATTGACCTTTCTCATGATTATGGTATTAACTCCTCCTTTAATATTGAGGATCTAGTTGCTTGTAAAAGCCCCACAGTTATTCTTGATACCCCTTTTGACGAGTCTTTGCTTGATCTTATTGATGCCCCTATTCCTACACCTTTACCCTTAAATCTACCCTATGCACATAAAGAATCTATTGATGCTATTTTAGATGAGCAGATTGTTTCTACTAGGGATGGAGGAGTTCACCGTTTCATAGTTCAGTGGCGAGGGCGACCAAATTCTGATTGCACATAGATTACTCGAGATGAGCTACAACAACTGGATCCTGACTTGATGGAGTACTATCAGAGCTCTTCAGATTTCCACTCGACGGGGTCGAGTTCTTCTCACCCGAGGGAAGTTGATGCAGACACGAGGTACAAGCCCCCAATTATACGCATGTATGGGAGGAAGAGGAAAAAGAAAACGGCCCAACCTGTGATCTTATGGATAGAGCCTATTAGTTATTGGGCTTGAGATTAAGCAAGCCTGAGCATTTAATAATTAGAGTTTCTTTATGCATTTTATTGTTAGCTATTTAAGCACTTTTTCTGATTATTGTAAGACAGCTTTTAAAAATTATTAAAAAAACGTGTTTTCTTTACACTGGTGCCGACTCCAGTTTTACTTGGTGCTGACTCCAAGCAGCCCTTAGGTACTGACTCCTAGGGTTTATCATTTTGTTCTATTGTTGTTTAATTGCTCCATTGAAATAGTGTGATTGTCCTACGTCAAACACCCATTCAAAAAGCCCAGCAAAAAGAAATATGGCTTTGGGTATGTAATAATTGAGCACTGCAACTTTGTTATACTTTACCTTAATTTGTATCCACATCATATAAACAATTCAGTATAATTTAATACATTAAGATAGTATGTTTAGCCAAAAGTAGGGATAAGATCCCCTCACATAATTCCCTCCAATTTTTAGCTAATAATATGTTTGGTTGGGTTGAAAAGAGAGAAGATGGAAAATGGGGAAGGAAAATGGAGAGGGAAATATGATTTTCCATTGTTCGGTTGGATGAAAAGGAAGAGGAAATAGAATGGGATTGGATGGAATTTTCCACCTGGGCCCACCATTTTTTCCCCTTCCAAATTGGGAAGAAAAGAGGAGAGAAAATGACAATGAGGAAAAAGTACAAAATTATCCCCACTCTTCCACACTTCTACTTTTGATAATAAGAGCATAATAGAAATTTACTCTCTATCCTTCCATTTTTCCATCCTCCCTACCAAGTACACATGGTGAAAATAAAAATATTTTCTATCATCCAAATATTTTCAATTCTTCCCACTTTTTCATCCTTCCAACCAAACAGAGCCTAAATGTTAGACACGTGAATTTTATTTGATTTTGTGTGGTTTTACATGGGGTTTTTAAGACCATTGGATAATTTTCAAAATGTCTTATGTCTGAATTAAAATTGGAAGAATAGGAGGGGATTCTTTCCCATCACAAAAAAGCTAATTGACAACCAAATGTGATTTCGGATAAACTAGTCACTTCAGTATCCTTTTTTGACAGGCAAGTTACACATGCACCCATTAGGTCTTAAACCCACGACTTCACCCTCCATCCCTTATGGGAGGAGAAAGTGATATTTGAGCTAGATGCTTGCTCAAACAACCAACAAAAACACAAATAAATAAACCAATAAAACATGGATGCTCAACTAACTTCTACAGAGCAACCATATCACTAAAGCATATTTCTAATACCATTTGCAATCCACCTTGAGTTGAAGTTCATGACTAGAAATATATTTCCAAAGTATGAAGGTAAAGGAAATAAAAAGGACATAGTTTGCCAAAAATAAATAAATAAGGAAAAACCTGTAGTATCTAGAGCACGGATTGCCTCACAAAATGCATTGGCTTTTTCGCGGCGGCGCATCACATCACTTGCAGAAGTTGGCGTAGCTGAGAGCTGGAAAATCTTGGACAAAAGATGTATACCATGTTAAAGAAATGAACAGTGTAATCTGGTGACTTGATTTTAAGAGCCAACTAGGAAAAGTTATAGACTAAAGATCCGTTTGGATACAGCTTACTTTGCTGAAAACTGAAAACTAAAAACACTATAGCAAAATAATTTTTAAATGTGTGAATAGTGTCATGTGACCCATTTTTAATATTTTTTTTTAATAAAATAGTTGTGGGTCCCGTGAACAATGCATGAACAATGCTCTGTCTCCTAAAACAGTGAAACACATGCATAAAAAAAAAAAAAATAAAAATAAAATAAAAAAAGAAGGAAACGCGAACGCAGACTCTCAATCCAAACACATACTAAATAACATTGAATGATCCAAAAATAATCTTTTAATGAAGAAGGTTAAGGATATAATCTCGTAATCTTTCCGTTGTATGTGGTACAGCAACCACCAATGCACGAACCACAGCAACAGTAGCTTCATGAGATCCATCTTCAAGAAAAGCATCCATTTGTACACGTATCTTATCAACAATCTAGGATGTGTAGGGTTTGATCAGCCATATGCATACTACTCCATCAAAAACACTAATGTCAACTGAAGAGCCAAAACAAATCATACCATATCGTTTTTAAAATGCTGGGCCACAGCTCCAAATGCATCTATGCTTGCATACTTCACATTCAGGTTTTGGTCAGAGCCCAAAGTAATTAGGGCAGGCAAAACATGAGTAGAAGCAACTTTTGCATCGTTATATGGTACCTATCAAACACCATAATTTTATAAGTCCTAATCTTAATTCAGTTGCAACTGAAAATTACGATTTCACAAAGTGGGTACTTACAATGGCTTTCAACAAATTGGCAGCACTGATTTTCATATTTACGTTGGAGCTGACAACCATTTCCCATAGAATATTAAATATCATACCATGATGTTCTTCAAATGTGCTGCATTACAGAAAAACCTATCAGTCAAACAATGAATAACAAACAATCCACACTGAAAGTTATGCTGATATACGAACCAGAGGAAACGGACAGCATCAACAATCTCATTACGCTTTGTTGGCTGACTTTCCTTCATGCTACCTTCAACTAACAACTTTCTTAAGTACTCTGCTAATTGTCCATGCTTGTTAGGAGCACCCAGAACACCTGCCAAGAGTAGTGGTAGGACACACAGAGTAGCTAGTTTCTCGGCCACAGCAGTTCTTGGCCTCAATCCTGTAATAAAGCAATAGTCAAAGATCTTGCAATGATGTGAAAGAACAGAACAGGTTAAGATCCAATACCGTTTATTCTAGATTGGATGGTGGAAGGGAAAAATGTCAAATCAGCATTATCCCCAACGGCTACCAAGAATACAGGCAGCATTATATGTGTAAGATACGAATCCCCAAGATGTTCAGATAGAGCCAGCAAAAACTGCATTAGCAATATGTAGATCAGCAACAACTGAAGAACACTAATCTGATCATAGTTTATTAATTTTGACAAGCCATACTTGAGAAATTAATGAACATACAATCAAATGATGTGTAAATGTTCCTATTTAGTTTATTTCAGCAAAATACAAACATGAACAGCTTTGAAGAGTAGACATTGTTACCTTTGTAGTTCGATTTCGTAAACTATCTTCTTTCTGAGGTAACAAACACGCAAGCTGAATCAAATCAGGAAGGCAGTCGACATGCATCCATTCAAATGCAGGCCATTCAACATGTCCCCTAGTCATATATTAAAATAACTCAGAAGTAATAATGGAGGAAACTCTAGGCTATCAAATGAAATGATGATATTATCTCAAGAAAAAAGGTTTGGTATCAAATGGAAAGGAGGAAAATGTATTTAACAGAAACAAATAATAGGGGAAAACCAGAGCTTACCCCGCATACAACTCAAGCAAGGAGGTTGAAAATTGTTTGCCCATTGTTTCAGGAACGGAAGAAAATGGGCATGTCTCAACTGCTTTCTGGTGCACATAAGGAAGCAATTCTATGAGCATTCTTAGTAAAACGTCAACATTCCAGCGCTCTCGTTCTCCTAAAACACGAAGATGTGACTCCACAGACCCTTCAACCCCCGAAAGAGGTGGACAGCGCTGCGATATTAGATATATACAAGAGAAAAAGGATTATAAAGCAATGATGCAATAGTTCTCATCAACAAGTGAATAATCAATGGTAAAAAGAAGCATACCTGAGCAGAGCTCAAGATGTGAGAGAGTAAAACTCTCAAAATGTGGTCCAATTTGTTTCCCCAATTTATCACTGCAGGAAGCAATTCTTTGAGTGTAGTTTCCACCACTACTCCGGAAGGATCACAGACCAATTGGAACATGAGCTCCTCCACCTATCAACAAAAAATATATATATTGGAGAAACTTCTCGGTCATTTTTTTTTCTTTTTCTTTTTCAAAAAAAAAAAAATGTAAAATAATGAAGAAAAGATAACATTCGCATCATATTACGGTAAGCGGAAAAGGCTCCATTCCCTAGACCATGTGTCATCAACCTGTTCTAGAGCTTACATTGCAGCCAATCCTGTCAAGTCAGAATTCTTCTCCATGAGCCTCGAAGCATATTTAGTGAGGCTGACCTTGAAATATTTGTCCACATTCGGAAAGAGCGGAAGCAGCAAGGCCAGATTATGAGCAGCAGCCTCCCGGACAACAGTTGCAGAATCTTCTATCAATTGTTGCACAATAGACAAAATAAGAGAATCACGAATCTCAGGCCGGACAAATTCTGCAAGCAATCCACATGATTGAGCAACAAGCAACCTACGTTCCTCATACATGTGATTTATCTGCAATACATTAATCCAAAAGAATGAGTACCTATTTCTTGAGGTAAAAAACAGAATGGTATAGTTGAAAAGATTTACTTGTTCCCAGCACTGGGGAAGCAATTCTGTTTCAGTTCTCATCTCACCAACATTCTTAGCAAGGCTAACGCATGCCTGATATAGAGTTGAAAAGATTAAACATAATGATTATAACCATAGATCTGACTAACAACACAAATTTCATTCTTCAAAGAATGACCTACATCCATTATAATTCGTCTCTGTTGCTCATCGGGGCGTTTGATTAGATTAAACAATGTGTGGGTCAAGGAATCTCTAGTGCTGCTATCTGGATGGCGCTCAATCGCACACATTATCAGGGGAAGAAGCTCCTGTAGGTTAATAACACCAATACATCACAAATAGAATATTTGATAAGAAAACTCCTGAGATAAATGATACGTTAAAAAAATTGCTTAAAAGCAAACCTCACGGTGGTTGATCAAGACATAAGGTACAATCTTAGGCAAGGCATCTGCCAAGATCTGTATGGTTCCTAAGCCCTGTCCAAGTATAACCATATGTCAGATATGGAGTTAAATAAAATTCTACCACACAAGCACATGCAAATCAGACTTCTCTTTTCTTTTTCCTTTTTTTCTTTTTAGGCTTGGGGGCAGGGGAGGGGGATGGGTATTCAAAGATTTGAAATTGAACTTTAAGAAGTTTTGTATTTAATGGAGTCCCCCATAAAGAACATTAATATACCACCACAAAGTTGCCTCAATAAGAACCCCATCCCAACCCCCTACAGAAGAAAAAGCTTCTGGCAGATTCCTGTGCAGGCTATTATATTTCCCCAAGCAAGAGTAAAATGTACTTGCCATATTATCAGAAACAGCTTCACCAGATAAATTGTCTGATTTTAGGAGTCTTCTTTCTTCTGATTGTGGTTCACCATTTTGTTTGGAAACATTTCCAATGTTTTCAGAAGGATTATCATCATTCAAATGACTCATTAACAACTCCTGTGAAATTTCCTCAGGTTTATCTGTGTTGTCATTAAAACTTTGAGTGGCCTGTAATTCAGAAACATTATGGTCTACCACTCCTGCATCAACTGGATGAGATATTATACTTTTATCTTCAAGTATCTCAACAACTTTCTCTTCTGTCTGCGCAAATTCATTTTCAGATTTGACAGGATATACAGAATCAAGAGCATTCATGCTTTTTGCTTTTAAACTTTCTATTTCCATCTGTAGTGATTTTATTTCTTCCTTGTATTTTTCTAAAGGCTGTGACTGGACATGTTCAACATCATTAGCTAGGAAATTCCTTCCTGAACAAGATCCTTCTATATGCATTTTCAGAGCAGTGATTTCAGATCTACAACCATTGAGTTCCTTCCTTTGTTGCTCCAAGGATTGCTTCAAATCTTGTACCTGAAAGTCAAGAAATATTAGAATATTTTATTGCATAGTCAAGTATGAATGTTGATTTCACAGCTGTTCTAAAAGATTAAGGGCAGTAAGGGAGAAGTACCAGATTCTCTTTGTCTTTAAGATCCTTCTGAAGAGCTTCTAAGGATCTAGTTAATGCACTTATTTGTCCATCAGCCAAATCTTTGTTCTTCTGTAAGCTCTCCTTTTCAAGATTAAGCCTCTCATTTTCTTTTTGTAATGACTCATTTTCTCGAAGCATGGCAATTTTCTCCTGCAGCACAAGATACGTAGCTATTTATGTGCAGTTCAGAGCAAACAAAAAACAAAGAGTTTCAAGATACATCAAATGAATCAAACTATGCATCTACAACATTGATATCAAGTATCTATTAAAATAATGTCTCACTCAAAAGAAAATTTAGAAAAGGAGAAAATTGGCAATTGGAAAAATGGAAAGTAAAGAACAAATAAGCAAAATCCACAACTCTAAAAATAAGAAGGCTGTGAGTAGAGTAATAGATCTGATTTACATATTGAGATTACTAATCTAGTGAGAGAATTCCAATTTTAGGAATGGTGATTAACAGATTAAGAGCCAAATCTTGACACATTATATCACAATCGTGAATTGATAAATTGATGTATATGTGCACTTTCAGGTCAAATTCTACATTCTTGTGTCAAACAAGAATGTGGAGGCAAAAGTTACTCATGTGCTCCAAGTAAATGGTACTTAGTACATTTAATAAAAAAGTTTTATACTGATGCAATCATCTGAAGTTCAAGTCCATACGTTAACATACTTATATTCCACTTAGTGGTATAATATGCATCAAGCACTACATAGATCGGCAGTAAGAAAGTGAAAGTGGGTTGCAAAGGCGTTGGTGTTCTTTTAAAAAGACGGGTGAGCTTGGTAAAAGGAAATAACTTTAAACACTAAAAAGGACTAAGAATGGTACTAGAACTCTTTTGAGTATACATAAGAAGCAACTTGCCTAAACGTCTCAGGAAATACCTCAGCAGCCTCTGTAGTTGATGAAAGATACTGATAATAATAATGACGTAAGGCATCTGGTACACATGCAGCTGTCTTCTGCCAAACCTCTAGGTTCTGATCTGTAACCTGAAGTGAAAATATTGTCAGGTAAGGTTATGATAATGTTTTAAGATTAGATACACAATTAAGTGAAAATCATACATATATAACATGATTAGAGGTTTCATCTGTAATGGGACAGCAAACAAGTCAAAATCAATAAAGACAACAATTAAGGATAAAGTTTCGATGCCCTTTCTAGTGCAATCAGCTTCTGAGAATCACGTACATTCTAATGCAAACGAAGACCACAAACAGTGAACCGAGCTTAGCCTCAATGTATTTCATACTGGGTATAGGAGTGTACCAAATCCCTATATTACTACCACAAGGGCAAGTATACAATGTTCTAGGTAACCTTGAGTTATGCTATATTTTTAAAAACACAGAAACACATATATGTAATGCATCATGTTTTTTCCGACCAGGCAGACAAGAAAGCCAGTAAATGCAACTGCATTTATTTACAGTTGATTGATTCAGCCTTCTAAATTCTAATTGTAACTTAAACAGGTAGGTCATGAAGAAAAACTAAGGAATTTAGAAGAAAACAAGCAGAAAAATAAAGCAGATAGACATATCTCAATAAAAATAAAAAAGTCATTCAAACTGCGAGAGAGAGAGAGACAGCATTGTTTTGAATACCTCTTCATAGAATGTCATTGCAGTGAGCCGATACCCTGCTATAAGCAAATACTCCTTTACAGCACAGTTAAGATCACGACGCTCGTTATCCTTCAACGGGCCCAAATCAGAGAAGGAAGCTTCCCTCTTTTGCCGCTGAAATTCTGATCCTTGATTTACAGAAGCATCTTTATTTGACTCTACAAAAGAATCCAAGGTATAAAGAATTCTTAAAATGATAGTAAATCCTGAATGTGCCTCATTACATTCATACAGAATCTTTAATTTGCCACTATTACTGTTGCACTAATAGTTTAAACAAAAAAAAACATGATCAATTAATGGCAAGATTTTAAAAACTGGACCTTTTTAAGAACTGGAAAATGGAGGTTCAAGGTTATAAGGTCAGGCCAGGGTCCGACCAGAGGTTCAACCACAATGATATCATAATTAATTTAACATTAACTAAAATACAAATTAACAGAATACATTTGGATAAATTAATAACTTTGATTCAAATATATCTATAGAAATTTAAATTATTTTAAAATATTTTAAAACTTATACAAGAAAAACATAAGATAATAAAGTATAAATGAAAAAAAAAAAATTAATGTTAAGATTATAGTTAATCCTTTAGAGAGGGATAATTACAATAAAATCACATAATGAAAAACTATAAATATATTAGTTATAAAAGAATTAATATAAAGTTTGTTTATTTTTAATGATATGTATCATATTGATTAGCAATTTTTAAATATCTAATCCTTTTGAATTGAATATATATAAATTTTTGTAATCCATTGTGACAAGAAGCTGTCGTAGCTTAATGGCTGCTTATTAATTTAATGATTGGAACCTACTATGTAGGTGTTCGAATTTTGACAGCCGCACTTATTTTTTGTGAAGGAAGTAGCTTCTCCAACCTGGTTTAACCACCAGTTCCCCAAACCGGTTGAACAGCAGTTTACACAGTTTGCCTTATAAATTCAAATTGCACAGTTCTAAATGATAAAAAGACAGAAATTGGGCCAGTTGACAGTTAACCCGGTCGGAATGGACAGTCAGGTGTGGTTTTCAAAACAGTGACTAATGCTAACAAGGGCACAAAGATTGGAGTGTAAAATTGAATTCCAGAATATAAACATAAAAATGGTTGTCAATTCCTTTATTTCAATTTGTAAGAAGAGCAAAAATAGAGGAGTCTTCATTATTTTTTGTAATAAGCTCACAACTGATGCACCTACATATTTTTGGTAGCTCATTGTAAACATATGGCTTCATTGATTAAGTTACTAAAAAGCATCAACTGTCTCAGATAGAATGCAGTGCCCATGCAGTATATTAACCAACAAACCATACATTTTCAAACAGCATACAGGAAGATCTGTCATGTAAATAAGATGAATGCTCAAAATGATATCATTTGAAACCTCGAACACAGGAGAAATTACCATTCAATTTATCCAGAGGGACTTCCATTTTCTTCTGTAATTCAGCCTTCAATTTCAAAATGTCCTCTTGGGCTAAACGAAGCTCATATTCACTAATTGCTAATTTTTCTTCTAGTGATTCTTTCTCTTCCAGCAAACTTTGAGGGTCTGCAACTGCATTACAAGAAGGAAAGAGAAATTAAACAAAATCAGTTATGTTTTAAATTCAAGGAAAAGCTATAAAATTAAATTTGGTAATTCAATGTGTAATTCAGGTTTTGGTAATGTTCAAAGGAGAGCGATTAATGCACCGGTAAGAAAGAGTGAGTTGATCCAAATTGAGGGAATGTAAAAAGGTAGAGGAAGACCCAAAATAACATTAGTAGAAGTAAATAAAAAAAAAAAAAAAAAATTAAGGAAGTAACAAAGAGTATGACTTCAGAGAGAATTAAATGGAGAAACAAAATACATGCGGTCAACCCTAACTAATATGTTGAGGAGCCAACCCCAAATTTTGGGATTAAGGCTTGGGATTGTTGTTGTTGTAATGCGTGATTCAGGCACAGACTGAAACCACTTACAAGTGCATTTATTTGCATCATAAAATTATAATTTTTGATAAACCCAAAAAAGGAATGAAAACCATGATTAAATATTACAATTAACAAATTAACATACTAACGTCATCAGAAAAATAATTCTTTTACCCTTTTTAGATGGAAAATGCTAGCTGCACATAGGTAAATGCAAATAATGTGCACATATTGACATGACTAGCCATCTATGCATCGCCAGTGCATTATAAAAAATAAAACCCACAGCACCAAAGACAAAAGATACAGGTGCCATCTCAGTGGGATAATATAAAGTCTGTAACCAAACACCTCTTGTACCTCAAAATTGAGGTCATTCTCTCCAAAATATGCGTATTTGATATGTTTCTTTAGATCACAGGTGTTCAGGCTCACACGCCTCCATTATACTCTGTTATCCTTTTCCCCTTCACAAACATAATCCTCAATTGCTTCACAGTTCACGCAGACTAGCCAAGAAAGAACAAGATGTTGAGCCTCTTAATTTCTTCACCTCTGACCATCACCTTCCATTCAATAGCACCATTGCCCCCCCATTCAATGAACCCATATTTTTTATTGCATTATCAAACAATGTCATGCAATCCTTCCTAATGTATAGCAATCAATGCCAAAGAACATTCTTACTATCCTGCAGATTCCTTTATTTCTTTGTTGGTTTTTTCTAGCCAATATTTCAACCTAAATTCAAATTTTCCTATCTTACACGCATTAATATGATCCTCATAGGGGTTTCTTCGTAACTCCTATTGAAACAAAGAACTAAGATCCAAGATTTCACTCTCACTGATCGATCATTTCCAAAATTTTCTATATATCATAATCATAAAATCGAAAAGTGAAAATGCCTCCTGGTATCACAAATTTCTCAATGCCACAATTCACCGGACACAATTTCGAGTTCCAAAATTCGGAATAGAATTGAAATCCTACCACTAACTCGGTAAAACATGAACCAATATCGTACACATCAAAATTACAACAAAATTAATCTTTTTCAAACTTACAAGATCTCAAATTAAACGAATCCCTAATTTCTCACATTTTCTCAGCAACCAAACGGAACTATAAAGAGAAAGAGAAAGAGAAAGAGGGAGAACCTCGAAGAGTATTGAAGCGAGAGATCTGATCGGGAGGGAATTGAGAGGGATCGGAGAAGAACTCCTTGAGACGAATAGCCTGGGCGTCACGGCCATCGTCTAGAAGCTCGTGGAGTAGCTCGAATGCCGTCAACAAATACCTCTCCTCCAACAGAAAGTTCACCACGCAATTGCACAGCGAAGACCTCTCCACGTCCATCTCTCTCTCACTCTCGGTCCGGAGTGATAGATCCAAAACCCTAATATTATCTATCTCTCTCTATCGCCATTGAAGAAGGAAGAAGAAGCTTGTGTGCTAGTGCTGGATGAGATGAGATCTCCGTGGGCTTTGTAGTTTGTGCGTGAACGTGAACGAAAGCTCAGGTCGTTGGAGAAGAGAGAAGGTAGAGGAGAGGAGAGCCAGGTTTCAGTGCTACGCAACAGCATAAGAGTTTCATGGTTAGCTATTACTTATTGTACTTCTGACCGTTTATCATCATGACTTGGATTTTTTTTATTTGCATTTTGATATAGGGACCCCGTGTGATTTAAATTAACTCACCGGCGTAAAGGTTTTTTTTTTTTTTTGATATAAAAGGTAATTTTTGTTTTGTTTTGATTTTAGCTTGTGAAGGTTCGGGAAGGGCAATAAAAGTTTGTTTTATTGTTATTGGGTGCACCGATAGATTCAGGTCAACGTTTGAATTTTATTTTTTTAACGTAACGGGTACTGGGAAGTAAAACTAACTGCGGTGCAGTAATTTGGTAAATAAGTAAAGGTAAAAATCTAAAACTAATCTTCTAACTTTCAGTTTTTGTTATTTTAGTCCTCTAAGAGTATTCACATCAACTCTTTTATAAATGTGTAAAATACACATTTTGACCATTTTTACACATTTTGAACCAAAAACACTCCACATCAGTCTTTTTAAAATCGTGTAAACTTGTAGAAAATTATCAACGAATTACAGTACTCGTGTAAATTTACACGGGCATTGTAACCCATGTATTTAATTTTTTAATAGTTTTTTCTCTCTCCTCTCTAACTGACTCTCACCTCCTACATTTCTTCCCCAACCATTACAACAACCCGGCGCGCCAAAATCAACTAAAAATTAATCCAAACACACCCACACACAAACAAATCCAAACGGACAAACAACAAAGAGAGATCGGTGCTTATCGGAACGATCTAGGTCGCTAGAGCTCGTGGGTTAGCTGGTGAAGCATGGAGCGTGGATCGGCCGATGAAGAAAGGATCTAGGTCACCGGAGCTCGTGGGTCTCGCTTGATCGGAGCTCATAGGTAGGCTGGTGAAGCATGGATCGATGCTTGTGGAGCGTGGATCGGCTGGTGAAAAAAGTTTCTGGCTCAGCCGGTGAAGTAAGGACCCGGTGAAAAACTGATCTAGGTTGGTGGTTTTTGAGAGAGAGAGAAAGAGGTGATCTATTCAGAAGAGAGAGAGAGGGCGCGCGTATATAGGTAGAAGTAGTTGAGAGAAATAATAAAAAAAATTAAGTAGAATGAATTTTTTATTGAAATATCTTATAAAATAGATAAACTGATATGGATGTTTTGTAAAAGTGATAGTGTAAAATAGAAAGATGAGGTTTTTTCATGTAAAATAGACAGAAAATTTAGAAGAACTAATATGGATGCTCTAACTTTCAATTTCGTCATTTCAATTCTCTAAGTTTCAATTTTTGTCAATATAGTATTCCGTTAGACATCAGTTAAGTGGTGTCGTTGAGTGAATCAAAACAACGACGATTTGGCTCTAATTTTTTTTTAATAAATTTCATAATTAGACGAAAAAAAATTGTTAAAAAAAAAAAAACATTTAAGGAGAACGACATTATTCTACTTCCCCTAAAATCAAAACCAAAAACACGATGGATTTTTGAAGCCCTAACTGAGTAAATTTGGGAAAAACTAGAATAGGAGTTGGGTTGGTTTGAG
This sequence comes from Quercus suber, assembly GCF_002906115.3. Taxonomy (NCBI): domain Eukaryota; kingdom Viridiplantae; phylum Streptophyta; class Magnoliopsida; order Fagales; family Fagaceae; genus Quercus; species Quercus suber. Next base: position 5,975 of record NW_027069528.1, on the reverse strand, counting down.
AGAGAGACTGAGTTTGAGAGCAAGACCGAGATTGAGGCCAAGTTTGAGAGACAGGCCGAGATTGAGGCTGAGAAGGTGATGGATTTCTGATAAATTGAGTTTGAGAGAGAAACCAAGATAGAGACCAATTTAAGAGAGATTGAGAGACAGGCAACAAGTATTCAATCATTGTTCTTATCATCTTTTTACTAAAATATTTGTTTTGTTTTCATAATTGAAAGATAGGCTTCATGGTTGTGCTATTATATAATTGTTCATTATGGGTTACGAACTAATCTTGGAGTGATGTACTAGGGTTATTACAAGATGGGGATGGTAATCATGAGTATAAGGTGTAGTATATATGATTCTAGATGATTGTGTTTTATCATTAATTATTGGATTTTTTTTTTTAGCTTAATTGGTGCTTTTTATATATATACTATAAAACCAAAGTCTTTAACTTTTTGTTGACTAGCTTTGGAGCCTCCACAATTTTCCACATCACTAATTTTTTTTTTTTATAAATAAAAAATCATCAAAGTTGAAATGTGAAACCTGACTCTTATAGCCCACGTTTTTTGTAGTGTCTTATTCTTTCACTGTTTTAGTGTTTACTCTTCTTCTTCTTCTTGTTTCAATGGTTTTGCTCAATGCTTGGCTATCAATGTCTTGCTCCCTCTTTTATTATTTCTCTGTTTTTGATTTTAAAAAGTGTTTCTTTTCATTCTTCTCCGATTTCTCTCTCTCTCTCTCTCCTTCTCTCCCCTCCCCCCCCCCTCTCTCTCTCTCTCTCTCCTTTCTTCTTTCTGCAGTTTTGCCCTCTCCTTTACTCAATGCCTCACTATTAGCCACATCCTATTTAATTTTTGGGGCTTTGTTTTTCAATGGGATGTACAATTCAATGTTAATGGGGAATGGGTCTCACAACAAAGTGTAATGGCGGACAAACCAATGTCCACTACTATTTAGGTTTTTTTTTTTTTAATTTTATTTTAAATTTCATGAGAAATATCTCTCTTAACTTTCTATTTTTTATTGGGTTTCATACAAAAAGTTTATTGAATAGTCAAATGGGCTTTGGCATAGTACATGAAAAATATATTTGAAATATAGATCTTTATATTTATTTGGATTATTTTAGTTAATTTTTCATTTTTTTACTAATTTAATATATTTATTTATCTTTTAAATAATTATTAAATTAATTATGATGTCATCATGATTCAACCTTGGTTAAACCTCAGTCTGACCTTAAAAATCTTAAACATCTCTCTTCTTCGGTTCTTTGAACAATCTAAGTCTGAAAATCATGGTGGTCATATAATTGAAGACTCTCGGGTAACAACAAATTAAAATTTTAGTTTTATCATTGCCAACCTACTTTGTTCTCTAGTGTAGTGATTTTGGTATTGTTCTTCAAGGTACATTTTGTTTTCCTCTTTATATTTTGGGATAATTACAGTAAACCCACCTGAGATTAGGCCCGTTTTCACTTTGCCTACCCGTGGTTCAAAACTTATCACTTTACCCACCTGAGGTCCCTTCCGTTATCACTTTACCCACCTGAAGTCCCTTCCGTTAGAGATCTGTTACCCACCTTTCCCTTTGCCGTTAAAAGAACAAATTTTTAGAGAAAAACAAACATAACACGAATCAAAAAGTTAGGGTTTGAATTTTTTTGAAAGAGCTTGGAGGGTTTTTAGAGTTGAGTTCAAGAGTATGGTTCTGTGTAATGATCTCTGTTGTGAAATAAATGGCCAAACCAAAAAATGGTAACTTAGGTAAAATATAAGGGATAATTACAGTAAACCCACCTGAGGTTAGGCCCGTTTTTAATTTGCCTACCCGTGGTTCAAAACTTATCACTTTACCTACCTGAGGTCCCTTCCGTTATCACTTTACCCACCTGAAGTCCCTTCCGTTAGAGATCTGTTACCCACCTCTCCCTTTGCCGTTAGAAGAACACATTTTTAGAGAAAAACAAACATAACACGAATCAAAAAGTTAGGGTTTGATATTAAAAAAAAATGTATATGAATGTAAGAAATAAAATTCCAAACAACTAAAAATCAAATTGTTTGAAATTAAAACAAGTATTACACCGGTGGTGGCTCTTTTGTACTTCAACATGATCTTCCCCTTCCACAAACTCATCAACAACCCAATCACCCAAGTCTGAGAGAGGAGAAAAACGATTATGAACCACCCATGGATACCAACCAAGGATCGGCGACACCACTGTCAGACTCGGAGCCTCAATCTCCGCCATCGTCGAGCTACCCACCATAACACCGGTGGACCTAGAGTCACGATAGCCTCGTCCATGAGTAACCTCGGCATCGGAGACTGAGCCTAACGAGAAACCCACCTTAACAGAGCCGAGAACCACCGCGTCGGAGTTACTACAAGCCGCCAAGGCTTTTCCGGCCACTGGATGTCCAAGAACTCTCAACGGGATGGGTGCGAGAAGCCCCGATCATATCGTCAAGAAGCCCCTGTTCTGGGTTTGAAAATTTTTTGATCATGTGTTCTGGGTTGGGTCGGTGCTGCTGTTTGGTTGTTTGGCCGTTTGGCCGTTGGTGTTTTGGGTTGGGTCGTTGTTTGAAGATCATGTTGAAGGGGAAGATCATGTTGATGAGTGAAGAGTGTTCTGGGTTGGGTCGTTGAAGGGGAAAAACGATTATGAACCACCCATGTGTTCTGGGTTGGGTCGTTGTTTGAAGAGTGAAGAGTGAAGAGTGTTCATACCTCTTTTTTTTTTTTTTTTTTGNAGTGAAGAGTGTTCTGGGTTGGGTCGTTGAAGGGGAAAAACGATTATGAACCACCCATGTGTTCTGGGTTGGGTCGTTGTTTGAAGAGTGAAGAGTGTTCATACCTCTTTTTTTTTTTTTTTTGGTTTGGCCATTTATTTCACAACAGAGATCATTACACAGAACCATACCCTTGAACTCAACTCTAAAAACCCTCCAAGCTCTTTCAAAAAAATTCATACCCTAACTTTTTGATTCGTGTTATGTTTGTTTTTCTCTAAAAATGTGTTCTTTTAACGGCAAAGGGGAAGGTGGGTAACAGATCTCTAACGGAAGGGACTTCAGGTAGGTAAAGTGATAACGGAAGGGACCTCAGGTGGGTTTACTGTAATTATCCCTATGTATATTAATAAAGGAATCAAATCCACTACTCATCCCATTTTAAGGATGAAGGCTAATGGTGCATGGTAAAGAAATACTCAAAAACACTAATTAACTCACCAAGTGACAAGTATAGCACAAGGTATATTTGTCACTTTATGTTTTGATTTTGATTACTATAATCACATGACACTTAACACTACCTTATTTTTCATACAAATCCCATATCCTCACTCACCTATTATACTGACAGCGATTGGATCCATTATCATTCATAACAATTTGCTCCTGATGTTTACCTGGTACCAAAAAATTTTCTAAATCTTTTATCTATATAGGCCAACAGTCAACTAACCGAGCTAGGACTTGAACAAGACAGGTGATAGGGATCCATTAGATTATATGACTTTTCAAATGTTCTCATTGCACCTAACTACTCTAGCTTTCTCTATTATTACCCAGTCCACTTCACCCTTTCTTCAGTTGTGGCATTCTTATCTAGGTCATGCTTCCATATCTTGTGTTTAATCTTTAAATTATAGGAGTTTGTTAGGTCAAGTCAATTTACAGCCATTTAATTGTATTTCATGTCAATTAGAAAAACAGTTTGCATTACCATCTAATTTTTAAGTGAGCCTTTGACTCTTGTTGCATTTTATTTATTTTTTTTAATCTACTGTGTGGAGTCCCTCCCCTATCCCTGTCATGGGACTGTCATGTTGGTTTGTTATATTCATTTATGACATTTGGCGATTTTAATGGATTTTTTTTTTTTTTTAAGTCAATCCAAATTTTTTAATATATATCATGACTTTACTCAAATGATTGTTTTGTCACATTAAAATATTGTGTCATGCTAATGCTATGGAATATAAAGTTATAAACACTATTTTTCCCAATTCCCCATACATTGTTTTGTGGCACTATCTTCCTCACATTTTGCCCATGCGTATTTCGGTGAAATGTTCAAGTTGAACGTAAACTTCACCATATTATACACTCTATTGATGCTCTCGTCCATTCTACACGCATGTTCCAATGACTTTTTGGGGAACTAATTCTAAACATATTTTCGCAATTATCCTGACCTGTAAAAAAAAAAAAAAAACATATAGATTCGTGTAATAGTAGCAGTCAGTCATAATATACCACGTAGAATAGTTGTCAAAATGTATGTGAAATTGGTAGCAGCTCTTACATCAATAGTGGACCTACACATCTTTTACATAATCAAACAACTTGTGAATATCTTTTTGGCACTCTTTCTGACCACAGCTACTTCAGGTGTTCGGTTATGTTTGTTTGTTCTCCTCCAACCTCATGAGCCTACTAAACCAAAAGCGCTCTCAACCTTGCGGTTTTATTGAGTGTTTTGCTCATTCGACTGCTAGTATCTCAAAGTGAGTCTTTTTATCTTTTAGCATGTAATTGAAACTCAATTGTACAATATGTAAACTCTAATTGAGCTGAATATACAACTTATATATGAATAGTCTGACTGGCTTGAGTGCCTACGAATTTAAGTTAAGGAAGTCAATTTCATACCATATCGACTAATACGGCCGATATATACCATACTGGCCAATGCACCGGTACAAATACTCCTTGTTTTGTATTGGAAAAAATACCAGTCGTACCGGCAAAATCTTACTGTTTCAGCCGGTAAATGGATACCAGGTAAAGATAGAGAAATCTCAAAGAAAAATTCTCACAAATTTTCAGAACTTACCCATAACTGCTGCACTTGGCCGGAGCCAGAGCCAAAGCTGGAGCTGACGCTAGCCTGCCGGGAAACCTCTTCTCATTCTTGGTCTGTCTTCCCCCTCTCTCGACGTCCCTCTATCTCGATTTCTTTGTTCATTAATGTGCTGCGTGCAGTGGCATACCCCTCTCTCTGTGTGTGTTTGTATTTGAAATGTAAAATTAACTAAGTCTACTGAGACTTTTGACAGCTGAATAAGTATTTTGTGGTTTACAGCTCACATGTCGTATTGTTTTATTATTTTGAGAATACATTTTATTTTATATTTTATTATACTTCATTTTTAATGTTTTACTATTTTATATTATTCTTAGTTTTGATAACAATGTATTGTTATTTGTATTTGTTTATTATCATACTTATATGTTTGTTTAAGTTAAATTATATTTAATAATAGTAACATTTGTAATTATTATAATGAAGCATTGAGATAACTACAAACTCACTTTAATTGTTTGGCTTTATCTGTAAATAAAATAGTGATAGTTAGTGTACGGTTATGTGTAATACTATGTGTGCAATAATAATTTTAGTATTATTAAATAATATATGTCAAAATTTTGCTTAATTACAAAAATATTGGGTGTGTTTGTGTATCTTTGTGTTGATTTGTCTGTATGAATGTGTTTATGCAGGTGTGTGTATATATACATATATTAAATATATAAAATAGTGGTAAATCCGAAACGGTACACCGGTATTGACTGATATCCGAAATATATCGTACTAATGGCCAAACCGGTACAGTCTTCGATAAAGTATTGACTTTCTTTTAAGTAAATTGGAGGTTTCTAATTCAAGGCTTACAACTAATAAGTCAGGCCTCAGCTGTAAAGTTATTGGTAATAAAAATTCATAACTTTAATTGAATCGTGTGACATTCCATGATCAAAATAGTCCAAGCCTCCACTTTTTGTGTAAATTGCTTCATTTCAGTTTCTATTTAGTTAAATTTTCTATTTATGATAATTTTCTCTTTTGTTATAATTTTTAATTTAAAAGTGAGAATAAGGTGACATTAGTTTTGGGATGTTTACTAATGGACCATGGTATTAAATTATTAAATTTTTTTTTCTTTTTTTTTTCTTTTTTTTTTTTTT
>NW_027069527.1:1803709-1949985 GCF_002906115.3 Quercus suber | reverse complement strand
TTTGGGCAGCCACATTTAGTGTTGAAGAAACATATATTCTCAAGAAGGAATTCATAATCTTTTAATGGAGATATAAAGTATTGCCTTGAGATAAATTTAATGGGTTCGGTTATTTAGAGTGTTAGGCCTAACCACTTTATTAAGAAGTTACTAAAGTATATATTTATGAAATTTGATTTCATAAAAATATGATGAATAACTTAAAGGATTAAACCAGGTACTCAAAGATTAGGATGTAGTAATTTTCAAAGTGATAGTCATTATTTATGACTTTATATTACTACGAATATTTTAATGAAGGGGTTGTATGTATAATAAAGTCTTGGAATATAATTTATTAATAAAGCCTAAAGTGCAATTATATTTATATAGTGGTATTAAATATAATTAATAGTAATTTTGGAATTGTCAAGAGTTGACAGAAAAGCCCAAAACCCATTGGAGCTAGTGTCTTATTTGTTCCCTTTTGGTTCCACTCAAAACCACATACTAAAGCTCAATTGAAATAGTCTAAAAAGTTAGCCCAATTAAATAATCATTTATAAGGAGAGAAACATACAAAATTTTGTATGAGAATACAATAGTGTGTATGTGAGTGGAAGCCACTCTTTTATTCTCTCTTGAACATATACAAACTGATTAAGAGACCACACTTCTTGGGCACAAGTGGAATTGGAGTGAAGATTAAAAGTGTTTTCAAGTACTTCTAATATTTGGTTTTAAATTTCACTGCACTAAGGTACACTCTCTTATTCTCATATTTTGAAATTTACATAGTACAGTTATCAGTTGCAAGTGAAGTACATACGTTAATTTTTCGTTGCGTATATTTTGTATGAGATACAAACTATGTTTTTCCAACAATTAGAAGTTGTGAGATTAATTATTCTTGTGAGAGTTGTTGATTGAATAATTAATCTCACAACGGTCTAATTCAATATGTCTAAACTCTTAATACACATCAACTAGAAGTCTCCACTTCCATGATCAAGACAAACCATTTTAGTTAATATGTTATAGTCTTCGCAGATGAAACGCCTAATTTCATCACTGATTACGAACTATGTTTTGAGTTTACAAGGAACTTGTGATTTATATCTTCTGTGACTAAATCACATACAATGCATCTTAAGGACTATAATAATGTCCCATTGGTTCACTTATAAATAGTCTCATATAATTAAACAATTTAATTATTTATGACATGCCAATAAATTGGATTTTAGTGTATAAACCCCAACAATCTCCCACTTCCCCTCAAAGACAATTTACCATATATCCGACACTTATTTTCCTTTAGAGTAATTCATAGTCACTCTAAGGCAAGGTTTAGAAACAAGTTTCAACCAGATTTATTGCATAAATTTATCTTTTCTATTACTACATCTCACGTAATCATATCTCTTTAATGAGATGATACTTACACTTAATGTATACCTTCACCACCTAGGATGAACACATATCTTGAAGTCTAACTTCATGAATCACAATCAAACTACAAGACAGTAATTGTACAACCAGTAACCATCAAATCCTCACTTTGGTGGACAAGCATATAATCCCTCATTCTCTTAAGATATTTGAGTATATGTTTTACTCCCACTAAATTAAGTGATCTTTGATTCAATTGATATTTGCTTACCATGCCTACCGCAAAATAGATATTTAGCCTAGTACATAGCTTAGCATAAAGACTTTCTATTGATATGGTATAAGGAACTGTCTTAATATGTTTTTCCTTTTATATGTCTTAGGACTACAATCCTTTATAAAGGAACTTCAAACTTAAAAAGAAAGAATAATTTCTTGAAGTATTACATGCTATACTTGGTAAGAATCTAATTTATTTAAGCAGCTTAAGATAGACCGAACATCCTAATTTCTAAATTTTAACAAAGTTAAATTTTTAAGATGTGACTAGTCTTTCCCAAGTACTTTATATCAAATTGGACTAGACAACAAAAAACTCCATTGATGACAATAACTTTACATCATTCTAAATGATTAGAATGTTATCAACATACATTAAGAAATTTATTATTCTATATAGCTTTTACACATATAAGGTCTTTTAATACTTGATCAAAATCATACTTGATTTCTTGATCAAAGATGATATTGTATGATCTAGATGCTTGCTTTAGTCCATAAATAGATTTTAAGCAACTTGCATACTAGACACTGCTAGTTCTTTGTTATGAACAAGTCTAATTACATCATATAGATGTTTTCCTCAAGATTGCTACTAAAAGAATTTTTCTTGATATCCATTGTCATATTTCATCCAAATGAAATATAATGAATAAGAGAATTTAGATAGAGTCAAACTCGACTATTGGTGAAAAAATCTTTCCATAGTCAAACCATTTCTTTCTGAATAAATATTTTCGCCACTAGTCTTGACTTTGAAAGTTTGCACCTTCAAATCTATCAATCTCATTTACTTGTAGACCTATTTGAAAACAATAAGTTTAATGCTATTAGGCGCCTCTACAAGCTCTAGATTTTAAATAGAATCTAATTATATTCACATAACCTTGATTCAGTAATCCATATTCATATCATCTATTGCCTTTACGTAGGAACAAGGATCAAATTCATATCCTTGTGGAATGATTTCAAAAGTTTATTCCAAAAGTATGAATTTATTTGGTAATTGATAATCCTCTCACTATGATATTCTACCGGTGTAATAGTTATTTGCAGAATAATGTTTTGTGGTATATCTAATACAACCATCTCATTTCCAAATGTGTTTTATAGTTGTCCTACAACAAATTTTGACATTTTTCATCTAGAACGTTCTATATTTAAAAGAGCTCTATTCCTCCTTTATGTATGCATTGACTTAAAAAGTCATTGGAACTTCATTCCTTTACAAAAAAGAGCCCTAGATCATATTATCCTGTAAATAGAATTCATAGATTGAGAATATAACAAAATGATGGTTCTAAAAGCCCATCTTTCACCAATCTTGAATATTATTTAGATTAAGAAGATCTAGACATAAGTGCCAAAATATACAATATCAAATGATGGAAACTTTCTCTTTAAAAAGTAAAATATGCAAATTTCCATCTAAAAAACAATCATGGACAATGCTTAGCTTTACCAAAATGGAAACACTTTCCTTTTAGTCATACTTTTGAGTCTAATTTCCTTTTGGCAATTACTAACGTAACTAGTCCAACTGTTTGGTATTTTAATTTCTCTTCCTACCACCCTTACCTTTCGGTTTAGGTTAAGAATTTGAATTAAATCATATTGATCCTAGCTTTAGCTTTTACAATGTCTTCCGTTGCGTAGAACTCACTGATTAACTCAGATAATATAAAAAGAATTTATTTATTTTCAAAACAATCTGAATTGATTAAATAATTCTAACAAGGACTTGTAGATCATATTCATATGAGATTAACATTTAATCTCTACATCCAAGAATTCCAATTCATTTGAAATAAAACATTTTCATAAAATCATATAAAATTAGAACTCCTTAAGCCTTTCTTAGCGCTCAAAACATTTAGACTTTATATAAAGTCAGTCTAGTACTAACTCATGTATCTCATGTTGTAGTACAATTGAGATAGAAGCCAATGTAACATTTTAGCATTTCAATGGAGACTATGAACACATCATAAGCTATCTTTCATAAGTGTATCATGTATAGGAAATTATGACAATGCTGAATCAAAATATATTTATAAATAGAGTAGCTAGAGAACAAAAAATTGTGACAACTTCAATTTGAGACGATGAACTTAATTACAAGGACATTATATTTTGCAACCACAACTATATAATATGGGACCCATAAAAAACATATTATATTAGGTATAACGACAATCCAATCCCGTAATTAATATTCCTCGGTAGTGAGGTCATACCAATCACTATGATCAAGTTAGAACTATTCTCATTATTAATGCTATCATAGTAACTCTTACCAAACAAAAATAATTTGCCACTCTTCCTTTAGCCTCTAAGTAATAATGGCATAGCTCTGTTAGGAGTTTAACATACACTTAGTCTAGTATACACCATTGCCTAAACTCTATATGAGTCACCAAGTAACTCCACGGCAGTGTAGTCGTTCTCAATGTAAAAACACACTTCATCCATCATTAAGAAGTTTAATATGCAGTACCATGAATTAAACACCCTTTGTAGGGAGCAAAGCATATACGCCAAGGCGAGGTGCATAATCACACTACTATAAACTGGTAATGGAGGCCGTGAGAATCAACCCTTGAATCTCTCTCCCACTAGAAATTTTAAAACAAGTAGATTGTCTTGAAATCATTGTAATCTAATCACAATTTTAACCTTACACATTAGATGTGTTTAATTGTTTAAATTCAATGTGATCTGACTAAGTCACGTCACAGTAGTGTAACGAACATTCACATAATCATAAAGAAGTTTAATCATGTAATCCGTGAAATAAATACCCTCCGCATGGAATGCAAGACTCAAAGTCAAGACAAGGTATCTATTCACATTACAATAAACTTAACAAAAGGGTTATTTCAACACTCTCACTCGTTATTTGGGTTTTTCTTAAATAATTGTGATCCTATCACAACTAATAACCTTGCACTTGTTGAAAATCCTAACCTCATTAGAATCACTAACTAAAATGGAAATCCTAAACTATTTTGGATTCCTTGAACACTAATGAATCAAAAATTAGTTATATAGAACTCTATCCTTAACTTATCTAAATAATAATTCTAATCTCATTAGAAACTATATAACTTTAATTAGAATTTTAATCTCATTAAAACCCTCTAATTAAAATAAATTAAGGACTGTGAATCATACAACAATACCAATCTCATTAGAATGTTTCTTAAAAGAAAGACCTTAAACAAATTAGGACTAAGAGTTCTATTTAACTAACATCTTTGATATATGTACGGTCCCGAGATGACCAGGCCCATTTGGAGCCTTGAGCCCAGGTGCGAATGTTACAGCCCATTGAACCCATTCCCTTTTTCTGCGATGCCAACCTAAAAGCCCACACAGGATGTAGGCCTGGGATTTACCATTTAGTGTATGCTCGGGAAACTATTACCGGACATCATAGACTAAATAAACTGCTGAGCATCCCCATGAATGTGACCGGCAATTCCCTGAAGCATTCCCGCCGGTCATACTCACTGAAATGGGAATCAAGTTCCAAAGCCACCTTCACGACACCCCACTCCCACCTAACCAGCCACTTATAACTGATAACGTTGGACCTCTCATTGCACTAATTACACAAACAATCATAAAACCCCTCTAATCAGAGTACTATAAATAAGAGAAGTATGAGAGTGAAGGGGGGTTTTTTTCTAGTCCTTTGGGAAAATAGAGTGAGAGTAAGAGGAGGAAAACAGATAAACAAGCAAAGGAAGAAAAGTGATCTCATTGGGTCTTTGTGTCGTGAATCACCCATTGTGGGAAACCCTATACCCATTCCTCAAACAAGTTGTGAGACCAAGTGAGGCCTATTCTGTTTGCCCCTCACCTGGCCCGCACAATTGGTGCCGTCTGTGGGAATCTCCTACAGAGCAGTGGTTCCACTGAGACTCATGCACAGGAAAATGTCCAGAAGTAACGCCGAGAGTGGCTCGGCAGGATCTTCCCGGGGATCTTCCTGGCGGGAACAGAGGCAGAAGAGACGCGAAGATCGGGCTAATAAGCAATTGGAAGGACGGTTTGGCCTTGGAGAAAGGTCGTATCAAACAAAGAGGATGGTATCCAACGCTTCAGGGCGCAGGCAGTTCGATGAGAGGGACGAAGAGCTTGAACGGCTGCACAGGTTGGTACGAGATTTGGAGTTGGAAGTGAGAAACGAGCATCGTAGGATGGATCAAGACAACCAAGGGAGAAGGCCCGATCCCAGGGAAGAACAGCACGGAATGGGATTAAATCAGTCAGGATTCCAACATCACCGGGAGTGTTCACGTTCATGAGAGTCCCGTCGATGCCGATACCGGTCGCATTCAAGGGAGTCTCGACGACGACGAAATCGCTCTCATTCCCGGGAATATAATGATCAGGGCTCGGATTCTCCAGAGGGGAGACGGCCCCGAAATGCGGCCATGGATGCGATGAGCCATGCATTGCGCAGGGCAGCTCGGTTCTCGTTCTCGACAGATATTAAGCGGGCGCCTATGCCGGACAGATTCACGCGCCCACCTTTTAATTCGTATGATGGGAAAATAGACCCAGTAGAGCACGTCAGCCACTATATCCAAATGATGTCTCTACATACCCGCAACGATACTCTGATGTGCAAGGTTTTTCCCTCCAGCCTTGGTCCCACAGCTTTGAGATGGTTCAACGAGATGTCCAAGGGCTCCATCGACAATTTTGCGAAGCTGATATAGGGGTTCGGAACCCGGTTTGTAACATGCAGCCGGGAGCCGCAACCGATAGACGCACTACTATCCATAAAGATAAGGGCGGGGGAAACCCTTCGTAATTATGCTAGTCGATACTAGGAGCTCTACAATGAGATCAGCAAAGGGAACGAGAAGATTGCCACAAGCACTTTTAGAATGGGATTGCCCGAGGAATCAAGGCTGAGGGAGTCCTTAACTAAGAAACCTCCCGAGGATATGAGGCAGCTAATGAGGCGCATTGAAGAATATAAATTACTGGAAGATGACAGGATACAAAGCAAAGGCAAGGTGCAGGTGACAGACCGTCCTCGGCAGACAGGTTTCCAACCGAGGGCACAGGGGAATTTGAGAATACAAGAACTGGGAGCACCGGTAGGGGAGGTAAACGTGACGTTCAAGGAGCCCGTGCACAAAATCGTGGACAAGATTAAACACGAGCCATATTTCAGGTGGCCAAACCGGATGGGTGGCGACCCCTCTAGAAGAAATCAAAACTTATATTATACCTACCATAAAGAAAAGGGACATACCACCGTGCAATGCCGAGTGCTGAAGGATCATCTCGGACAGCTGGCTAAGGCTGGGCATCTAAAGGAATTTGTGATGGATCCCAGGAATAGAGGAGCGGGTCGAGGCGGCCCACAGAGAGAAAATCCCCTTCCGCCCCTTCTTGGGGTAATTGATGTTATCCACGTTGCCCCGAGGGGCCTTGCTGCAACAGGGGGGAAAAAGGTGATGACAGTAGTGTCAGTGGAAGGAAGTTCAGGCATGTCTCTTCCCGCAAAGAAGCTAAGACCCGCCTGAGAGCCGATCGCTTTCGACGATAGTGATTTGGAAGGAACAATTCAGCCGCACGATGACGTATTGATAGTCACGGCCAGGATAGGCGGCTTCCTTGTCAAGAGAATAATGATAGACCAAGGAAGCAAGGTTGAGGTCATGTACCTAAACCTCTTTAAGGGGCTCGGATTAAGGAACGAGGACCTTTCCAAGTACAGCACACCCTTGGTCGGGTTTGACGGTAAGGTGGTAGTTCCCGAGGGGCAGGTCTCTCTGCCCTTGAATATGGAGGGCAAAGAGGTACTGGTGACGTTTGTAGCGGTTGCTTCCTTCTCCCCGTACACAGCAATACTGGGAAGGCCGTGGATCCATGTAATGGGGGCTGTCCTATCCACTCTGCACGTAAGAGTCAAGTTCCCCACCGATCAAGGTATCACCATGGTACGAGGGAGCCAACAGGCGGCCAGACAGTGTTTAGTCGCGCTAGTCAATTGGAAGAAAGATCAGACCGAGCATGAGGAAAAAGCCGAGCACATGCACCCGTCACCAGGGATTCCTTTATAGTAATTATAGAGTTCGCGAGACGAGAAGAGGACCAGTTGTGCCAAGAATATGGTCAAAGTAAAAGTGTTGCCGGACGAAAACAAGTTCTTTCAGATAGGAGAAAGCATGAAGGATGAGGACAAGGTGGAGACATTATTACTCCTCGTACAAAATGTGGACATGTTCGCTTGGGGCCCATACGATGTGCCCGGGGTGGATCCCGAATTCATCGTTCACAGACTTGATGTAGACCCCACTTTCCCTCATAAGAAGCAAAGGCCGAGGAGGTCCGTCAAAGAACATGTTAAAGCGGTGAAAGCAGAAGTCCAAAGACTAGAGGAGGCCCGGGCAATAAGAGAGATCTATTTCCCGGAATGGTTAGCAAATACCGTGGTAGTGAGGAAGAAGAGTGGCAAGGGGAAAGTCTGTGTGGATTTCACAGATTTGAATCGAGCATGTCCGAAAGACCCGTTTCCTATGCCAAAAATCGACCAGCTAGTAAATGCCATGTGTGGACACACGAGGATGAGTTTTTTGGATGCCTTTCAGGGGTACCACCAAATTGCGTTGGCTCTTAAGGATCAGGAGAAGACCACGTTCATAACACCGAGGGCTAACTATCACTACACTGTGATGCCCTTCAGGTTGAAAAACGTCGGGGCCACCTATCAGCAGATGATGACGAGAATGTTTCGAGATAAGATAGGGCAGACTGTAGAAGTGTATATTGACGACATGGTGGTGAAGAGCAAGCATGATGCCCGGCATGTGGAAGACCTCAGAGGGGTGTTCGGGGTTCTTCGGCAACATAGGTTACGCCTGAATGCCGAGAAGTGCGCTTTCAGAGTAGCTATCGGGAAATTTCTGGGCAATTTGATCACAAATCGAGGAATAGAAGTCAATCCGAACCAGATAGATGCCGTGAAGTGTCTAAAGCCACCGAGCAATCCAAAAGAGGTGCAAGTGCTAACAGGGATGCTTGCCGCCCTTAACCGGTTCATCTCCAAATTTGCCGATCGCTACAGGCCATTCTATCAACTACTAAGGAAATGGAAAGGGTTCCAATGGGACGAAGAGTGTGATAAGGCCTTTCGGGATTTGAAGGAATACATGGCGCAGGCGCCTATGTTGACCGCACCGGAACCCGGGGAGGACTTGCTCATGTACTTGTCAGTGTCCGATCGCGCTGTCAGTGCTGTATTACTCAGTGACCGAAGAATTCAACAGCCTGTGTATTACATCAGCAAGACTTTAGTTGATGCCAAGATAAGGTTCCTGCCCTTGGAAAAGCTAGTGCTAGCCCTGATACATGCCACGAGAAGGTTGTCGCATTATTTTCAAGCTCACACTGTATACGTCCTAACGGAGTATCCACTGCAATCATTGTTGAGGAGGTCAGACTTTACGGGCCGGATAGCAAAATGGGCGACCCGTCTGGGCTCTTACGATATATGGTACCGTCCTCGGAGCTCGGTAAAAGGCCAGGTCCTAGCAGATTTTGTTGCAGAGTTTTCTCCCAAGACCGACAGGGGGATAGTGTGTCATATGGAAGCTCGCCGGTGGAAAGTGTTCGTAGATGGCGCGTCAAACGCTTTGAGGGCTGGAGCAGGAATCGTTATTATCACCCTGGAGGGAATAAGGTTGGAACACTCCTTTAGGCTGGGGTTCAGAGCCTCTAATAATGAGGCCGAATATGAAGCCTTCCTCGTCGGATTGAGGGTCGTTTCAGAGATGGGAGCTAGGGAGGTTGAAATACATTCGGATTCTCGGTTGATTGTGAGCCAAGTGTAGGGAACATTTGAAGCTCGAGATCATCGGATGAAAGCATAATTGCAATCAGCAAAGGAGGCTATGAACAAGTTTAACACCGTGAAGGTGTCCCAAGTGGGTCGGACATAGAATAGGCATGCCGATTCCTTGGCCACGTTAGTATCGTCAGTAACGGAAGAGGTTCCTCGGCTGATTAAAATGGAGCTAATAGCAGAGCCAAGCATCTTTATGACAAATTGCGTTGGCGTCGCCTTGATTAATATGCCTGGTCTGTGCTGGATGGACCCAATTATTGACTTCCTCTCCGAGGATAGAGTCCCAAGTGACGAAAAAGAGGCCAACAAGGTCCGCCACACAGCACCCCGATACTGGTTATTGGTAGACGGCAAGCTATATCGAAGATCTTTTGGGGGGCCGTATCTTTTATGCTTACACCCAGAGAAGGTGGGCAAGCTTTTGACCGAGTTGCACGAGGGCGTTTGCAGCAGTCACGTGGGCAGGCGTTCACTAGCTCACCGAGCGATGACTCTGGGGTTTTGGTGACCACAGATGCAAAAGGATGTCACCGAATACATAAGGAAGTGCGAGCAGTGTCAGAAACATGCCCCATTAATCCACAAGATGGCAGGGCATCTTAACCCGATAAGCGGTCTGTAGCCCTTCGCGCAGTGGGGGCTGGATATCCTCAGCCTATTTCCCCGAGCAACGGGTAACCGAAGGTTTATATTGGTGGTCGTTGACTACTTTATGAAGTGGGCGGAAGCAAAGGCTTTGGCCAATATTCGAGACGTGGACGTCAAGAAGTTTGTGTGGAAGAATATAGTTACGAGGTTTGGGGTTTCGGAATCCCTAATTTTTGACAATGGACTGCAGTTCGACAGCAAAGCTTTTCGCGCCTTCTGTAGTGATCTCGGCATCAAAAATAGGTACTCAACGCCGGCTTATCCGTAGAGCAATAAAGACAGGTCTTGATACAATTGCTTTTTTAGGCTTGACTCTCTTAAGGGTTTTTGGACGATGGTTGTCTACACTTTTTATTTATGAATGTGTTTTTGTCCATATTTTTATCGCCTATTTTATTTTGGAACATATAAATATTTTCCTCGTCCTTAGACTTATTCTTGGAATTTTGCTTGGCTATTTTTCTTTTCATGCATAACTTGGATTGCTCAGTGGGTTGGACGTGTTGTCCACTTAAAGTATATTTCATGCATGCTTTTCTTCACCCTTAATTTTTGGATGAGCGTATTGGGAGGTTTGTTCCTTCCTTCTGTACTTAATGTTATTTGCCGTAGGTTTTATGGCTGTAAAGTTGTAAATTTGTTTTGTTGACTTTAATTCTATGCCAAATTTAATTGTAATTATGTTCAATCATTTGTACCCTGTATTTAATGTGAGATTTCATTATAAGGGTTATGTGTGAGAGAGAGAGTGTGTGAAGACTTAAGACAAATTGAAGACTGAAGTATTTTCGTGAGTAACTCATGACTAAGCATCCCGCGAAATACTGTATGTGCCTTGCACATGACTGGAATGCGAAGAGTCAGGACATGATGGAGACAGCTGTTTTTCGCGAGTAACTCGTGGGTAAGGTCTTCCCATGAGACACTTGTGAAACATTCTATTTTGCCAGATTGTTATATCTAATACACACTTTCTATACCCACATCATATATACCCACATTACCCACAAAATGTAAAGGAGGCTATTCAAAGAGAGGGAAAAAAAAAAAAAAAAAACCCTAAGAGAGGTTTCTACAACACACCCACCTATTAGAGAGAGCTACCTATTCTTAGAGAGAAATCTTTGTAGTCTCTTCTCATTCCCTCTCCCATGGTTATACCTATTGAGAGGAGATTTTTACCCAAACACTACCCACACACATTCAAAGTGTTGAGAGTATTTTTGGTGCTACTGGGAAGCATTGGAAGATGCTAAGGATGGCAGATGCAACATGGAGCTTGTTGCGGGATTCGAAGAGTTAAACAAGACACGATTTAGAGAAGCCTTATTGGAGCAAGAGCTTGGAGGGCTTAGGTACATCGGGTAGATTGGGCTTGGAGGGTTTCTTGCTAACCCGTGTATCCCAACTAATTTTCTAGTGGATTGATTACCACTTGGAGGGCAGCGGAGAGGTTTTTCGCCTAGTTTTTTTGTTTCCTATTCGATAACACATTGGCGTGTTATCTTGTGTTAGCATTCTTCTTACCTACTCTTTTACTTTTCATTTTACTGCTGTGTTGTAATGATTATGGGCTAGAGTAGCTTGTTTATTTATCCCCTCGCATTTACTCTATTCTACACTAAGTATTAAGTTAGAGTAAAATCAATTGAGCTATAACTTTAATTTGGGGGTCTAAATAGCTCTTATGTTTTAACACATTTTCGAGCATTCAATTGGTATCAGAGCGGGTACACTTGTTTTAGTTTCATTACCTAAGTGTGATCCTTGATCCCTTGTGTGTTTTGCCATGGATAGTGTTTTGTATGCTTCTATGGATGTTTGTGAATGTAACATGACATGTGTTTGTAAAAATGCCTCTATAAGTGTTAATCCTCATAATTGTGATGACATGTTACTTGAATCTATGGGTATTATTGACAAACTCTTGAAGAAAGGATCGAAGAAGTTTCATAAGAATTTGAGCAAGTTTCATTGTGAAAATGATGATTTGATTGCTAAGCTCAATGAATCCAATAAATTGATTGAAAAGTATAAGAAGCTTGCTGAAAATTCTCTTGAAAAGCTGAAAGAGTTTGAATGTTTAAATATGGACTTGGATACTAAACTTGTTTTGTCTAACAAACTTGTTGATGAGCTAAAATGTGAAAATGAATCTCTTAAGATGCATGCCAAGTGTTTGATTGCTGAACCTATTGATAATAAGGATGAAAATATTTGTTGCAATCATGTTGTGCTACCAAAATTCATGTCTATTGTGTGTTCTATCTCAAACGACAAATCAGTGTACATTCCTCCACATAAAAGAAATCAAAAGGTAGAGAGAAAGACTCTTAAGCCTAAGCCTCTGTTTAGGTCTCATCCTAGGAATTTGAATGGATCTAAGTTTGTTTCCACTTGTCACCATTGCAGCGTGATCGATCACATAAGACCTCAATGCTCAATGTTGAAGAGAGAACAAAACCATGTTGTTAGATCTCTCCCTAAAAATCCTAGCAGACCTAAATACATTGTTTGTCATCATTGTGGTGCCTTTGGTCATCTAAGACCTCATTGCTCTAAGTTTCAAGTTCTTAAAAGAATCAAAATAAAAGAGAAACTTGAGCTTTTTGGAAATTGTGCAATGAAAGCAAAGCCGGATTTGATAGAAAATGGTAAGTTGTTGAAGAAAGTTTTTAATGTTCTTACCTCCTTGTCTCTGTGCATCTCCGGTTCTCATTCTTCCAACTCTCGTCTCACTTCTCATGAGACATTCATTACAAACAATTGTTCCGTTTGGATGAGGAAGGGTTCCTATGGCTGAGCTTATGCTCTTTTAGTCCTTGATCTAATTCTTTCGATCTTTGTATGACCCTTCATGCATTAGATGCTATATATTCATGCATTTGTGCATCTTGCATTTATTTGTATGTATTTTTTTTTTTATCTTACTTTTATGTTCTAGGTTTTTGTGAGTTAAAAAAAAAAAAAAATCCAAAACCACATAAAAAGTGAAAAATTCAAAAAGTTTGATATATTTGTTTGAGCACATTTCACATGTGAGTTTGGCCTAGTACCTTCATACTAATGGCGTAGTGCATTTATGAGCTTAACTTGTTATGTATGCATATTTATCTTTATGGGATAAATCTCGAAATCTATGTGTGATTGTTGTAAATCAATTTTCAAGCTTGTCATGAATGATTGGTTAATAGTCTTGTCAGTTTTGATACATGCATAGACTCGTGCCTATATATCTTCCCATTTTTTTTTTAAATGTTTTTTACTTAAAGAGCTCAACAAATGTAAACCTTGAAATGAAAAGGATAATGAGCTGCAAAATCCATCACACATTCTAGTATTTGACTAGGAAAACGGGAAAGCGACATTTTAATTTGAAATGTAAGGTGCTCAAAAAGCCAAAGGCTAACTCTTAATGTTGAAATATCAAATATTTCAAGTACCAATCTCAAAAATAAGATGTATTATTCAAAAAGAACAAATTTTATGATTTGTGCAGAAGCCAAATAAAAAGCTTCTAAGATTTGTAATCATTCTCTTGTGGGAGGTCATATATGTTTAATTATGTAATTGAGATAGACCACTTGACTTAGTACCAGTTGTGTATGACTTGATTGAATTTATAATTGAAGCTTCACTTTGGTCCAAGAATTTTTTCCACATTTGATACTCACCCACAACACACAAGACTTTGTTCAAATAATGCTTATTTGATTTGTGTGATTGTACATGTTCAAATGTGATGTGTGTAAAGTTGTTATTTACAACTATGTGTTTTTGTTGGATTTTATTCAATGCCAAATTTGATTGTAATTATTGTTCAATCTTTTGTACCATGTATTTATTGTAGGATTTTATTGTAAGGGTTGCGTGATAGAGAGAGTATGAAGACTCAAGCAATTGAAGACTAAAGAGTTTTCGTAGGTAGCTCACAACTTAGCATCTTGTGAAGTGACTTATGTGTCTTGCACATGCTGGAATGCGAAGAGTCAGACCAAGATGGAGACAGCTGTGTCTCGTGAGTATCTCGCGAGTAAGGCCTTCCCACAAGACACCCGCAAGATATTCTATTTTGTCAGTCTGTCCATTCTGATACACGCTTTCTGTGCCTACACTATTTATACCCACATTACCCATAAAAGTTAAGGAGTGCTTCTGAGAGAAAACCCTAGCCAAACACCTTGAGAGTTAGAGATTGTTATACCCAGAATCCTCTGCACATTTGCTTGTGGAATTTCCTCAACTCCTACCTCTCCATTTCTATACCATTGAGAGGTTGATAGCCCAAACACTTACCACATCCTTTTAGAGTGTCAAGTGAAGTTTTGGTGCTGCTAGGAAGCATTGGAAGAAGCTAAGGATGTCATATGAAACATGGAGCTTGTTGCAGGATTCGGAGAGTTAGACAAGACACGGTTCCGAGAAGCCTTATGTAGGAGCTTAGAGGGCTTAGGTACATCGGTTAGATTAGGCTTAGAGGGTCTCTTGCTAACCCATGTATCCCAACTGATTGTCTAGTAGATTGATTACCACTTGGAGGGTGGTAGAGAGGTTTTTTTGCCGAGTTCTTCGGTTTCCTATTCGATAACACATCGGTGTGTTATCTTGTGTTTGCATCTTTCTTCCCTACTCTTTTACTTTCCATTTTATTGCTGTGTTGCTTTGATTATGGATTAGAGTAGCTTGTTTGTTCATCCGCTCGCTTTTACACTATTCCACACTTAGTATTAAGTTAGTATAAAATCAATCGAGTAGTAATTTTAATTAGGGATCTAAACAGCTCTTGTGTTTTCAACACATTTTCGAGCTTTCAATGCGCATGCTCAAGTGCTTGCTGATCAAACCCAAAAATATTTTTGACTTTTTTATATATTTTTGAAAGAGTTTTTATACTTTTGTGCTTTTAGTTTTTGTTCAAAATGCTTTTTGTGTTTTTCTTCAAAAACTGGTTCAGAGGCAGTTTCGTGAGAAGCTCGCAACTTAGAGCTTCTTGCGAAAACAGCTTAAGGGAAATAAAAAATTTTTCGATTTCATACAGAGAGTCTCGCGACTGCCTCGCGAGTATTTCGTGATTAAACCTTTCTCACGAAATGTTTTTAGGCAAAAACTGAAAAATTTTCAATTCATACAGAGGTTATCGCTATTAACTCGCGACTGTTTCGTGACTAAAAGCTTCTCACGAAAGCTTTTGTGCATCAGTGGTGTTTTTCGTGACTAATTTCATGACTGCTTAACTCGCGAAAAATGCATCTTTTCAGTTTTATAAGGTAGATGTGACAGTTTTTCAAAAAAACTCTCATTTCCCTCGCCTTGCCTCTCTTGAACCCTTCTCAATCCAAAACTATTTTTCACTCAAAGCCCCATCACTTTCAAGAAAATCTCTATAAAATCAATATCAAAGGTATGTTCTTAACATTCTTTTCATCTTTTCCACTTTGATTATGCAGAATTTATCTTAGGTTTTTAAAATTGGGGATTTTTCGAAAAAGGGTTGGAATTCTTGACTTTCACAAAAAATAATAATAATAATAATAATAATAATAATTCAAAATTTTGATTGGGCTGAGTCTCATTTGGTTTGTGTGTATCTGTGTTAGCCCCTTGTGGCATTTTAATGATGTATTAAGGCATTTTTACATGTGTTCATGCATTGTCCATTGGTGTTTTGTAGTGTTGCATGCTTTATGTTTGACAAAATGCTCAAGCGGCATTTTTGTGTTGATTTGGACTCAAATGAGTTCCATTGCTTGGGTTTACTCTTGATTGAACATTGCCTTAATGCCATGCCATGCACCACCTAGGCACATACTGCCACACACCATGCATCACCTCATGCATACACATGCACAGCATATGCACACACATGCACAGTTGCTATTTTCCTACATTTTGCTAATGTTCACATGATCTTGTTGGGATTAGTGCCCTTAAATACTATTGTATAATGCTATGTATGATATTAAGTATGACATTATGTATGACATGATGTATGACTTAATATTGTAATTAATAAAGTTGTTTTATTATTACCTAAAATAATGGTAACATAAATATTCGGACATTATCATTTAGTCCGTGAGATGCATAGTATGTGATTTATGTGATTTAGTCATAGAAGATATAAGTCAGAAGTTCTTTGTAAACTCAGAATTTTAGTTCATAGTCGGTGATGAAATTGGGCATTTCATCTGCGAAGACTATAACATATCAACTAAAATGATTTGTCTTGATCATGGAAGTGGAGACTTCTAGTTGATGTGTTAATATGTTTTAAAAGTTAAGAAATATTGAACTGGACCGCTGTGAGATTTATTATTCTCCTAACGACTGTCAATTGAATAATAAATCTCACAACTTATATTTGCATGAACTCTTAATCCTGAGAGAATAATGGACCTAATCACGAAGTGTAGGTTGCTTTGATATATCAGGAGTGAGATCTAAAGTAACGGTCAAAACCTCAGTATGTTGGGCAGCCACATTTCGTGTTGATGGAACATATATTCTCAAGATGAAATTCATAGCTTCTTAACAGAGATTTAAAATATTCCCTTGAGATAAGTTTAATGGGTTTAGTTATTCAGAAAGTTAGGCCTAACCACTTTGGTAAGAAATTACTAAAGTATATATTTATGAAATTGGATTTCATAAATATATAATGAATAACTTAAAATGATTAAACCGGGTACTCAAGAATTAAGACGTAGTAATCTTCAAAGTGACAGTCTATATTTATGACTTTGAATTACTACAAATATTTTATGAAGGGGTTGCATGTATAATAAAGTTTTGGGATATAATTTATTAATAAGGCCTAGAGTGCAATTATATTTATATAGTGGTATTAAATATAATTAATGATAACTTTGGACTTGTCAAGAGTTGATAGAAAAGCCCAAGGCCCATTGGAGCTAGTGTCTTATTGGCCCTTTTGGTTCCATTCTAAGCCACACATTAAAGCCCAATTGGAAAGGCCCAATAGGCCGGCCCAATTAGATAATCAGTTATATATAAAGGGAGAGACATACATAATTTTTATTAGAAAAAAAGAGAGACACCATTGTGAAGTGGTGTGTATGTGCGAGTGAAACCACTCAATTATTCTCCCTTGGAAATTGATTGAGAGACCACACTTCTTAGGCGTAAAGTGGAATTGGAGTGAAGATTAAAAGTGTTCCCAAGTACTTATAATCTTTTGTTTTGAATTTCACCGCACCAAGGTACGCTATCTTGTTCTTAAATTCTGAAATTTACATAATGCAAGTTATCAATCATGAATGAAATAGATCTTTGTTTATTGCTTCCGCTATGTGTTTTGTATGAGATACAAAACCATATTTAACCAACAATTGGTATCAGAGCCATATTTTCATATCATGATTGTATAGCATGTGATTGAATTTTAGAATCAAAGAATATCATTTTCTTTGTGTTATGGGATTCTTGAATCTGTCGTGATTGTTCTATATAATCACGTTTATAGGATTTTTGATTTCATAATATATTTTTTGGAGATTGACTTTGCGTTGATGTGAAGTGAATTCCTTTTAAAATGGAATTCCATCTTCAAAAGCATTTATGTTGGCCCATGGTTGTTTTTTGTTGTCTTAAAGGATTCATTTGAATCCTTGCTATATAACAATGATTGAAGACCATTCGGTTATATAGATTGAAGTTTCTATAGACTTCTAGAATGATGTTGTTAGATAACCGTTCATGATGATAACCATTGTATTGCATTGGTTTGTTCGAAGTGGCCTATAACTATTAAGTAATGGTGCCGTGTCTTAATAGTGATTGCCAAGGATATATGTTTTTGAAATTCAATAACTGCCATGTGCGTGAACCAAGTTATTGCACCGCTTGGACTTTGTTTTGCATTGCTTGGCTATAACAAGGCAATTAACATTATGGTGTGTTAATTGTCATATATTATAAGCATGAAAACTACTTTCCTTGGAAGTATTGAATCCGTATATTATATATATGGTGTGACAATTGTCTTGAGATATATATTTATATGGGTTCATATGCATTCAAATTTTTATATGCCTTGGATGTCTTGGATTCATATATTAAAGTGTGTTTCATATGTTGCAATTTATATAGAGATACATGGATATATATATATATATATATTTATATATATATTAATGCTAGGATTAAAGTATTCATTTAATGAAATTTATTCCTAATGAGATTAGGATTATGTTTTCAAGGGTTTCTAGCATTAATATGGCTCTTGATCATAAAAACCTTTAATTAAAAATATCTAGTGGGAGAGAGATACAAGAGTTGCATCTCACGGCCTCCATTATCAGTTTATAGTAGTGTGGGTAAGCACCTTGTCTTGGCGTATATGCCTTGCGATCCCAAAGGAGGGTGTTTACTTCATAGTACTACAAGATTGAACTAACCTGTTTAAAGTAGTGTGGACAAGCACCTCGTCTTGGCGTATATGCCTCGCGATCCCAAAGGAGGGTGTTTTGTTCCATGGTACTACAAGTTTAAACATTATAAGGGAGATGAAATGTGGTTACACATGATTCTAGATAATGGTGTACACTAGACTAAGTGTAATGTTAACCTCCCAAAGGAGCTATGTCATTATTACTTAGAGGCTAAAGCTAATACGGCATATTATTAGTGTATGATAAGAGTTATCATGATAGCACTAATAATGAGAATAGTTCTCAATCAATTAATGTGTTTATAATAAACTTGCTACCAAGGAATTATAGACATGGATTGGTTTGTCGTTGCATATATTATTTTATGGTTTTATAAGGTTCCATATTATGTGATTATATGCTAAATTGATAGTGTCTAGTTTACTTATTATATTCATGTTTGTTATTTTCAGATTTAAAATCATGGCATCATTTAGCCCACTTGTTGCTATACTTAATCAAAACAAACTGATTGGATCCAACTATGTTGACTGGAAAAGAAACTTGGACATTGTTCTTACTGCTGAAGAGCACAAATATGTGCTTACTCAACCATGTCCTAGCTTTCCATCATTAGATGCTCCTCTTGAGGAAAAACAGCGATATGATCGTTGGCAGAAATCTAATGAGATGGCCAAGTGCTATATCCTAGCATCTATTTCAAATGTTCTACAGCATCAAATGCAGGATGTAGAACTAGCTTCGGACATTATGCTCAGTCTGAAGGAGATGTTTGGTGAGCAAGGCCGTTCTGCAAGGCAAGAAACTATGAGGCAGATTTATAATACCAAAATGGCTGAAGGTACTTCAGTGAGGGAGCATTGTCTTAGGATGATCTCTAATCTGAATACATTAGAAGTTTTAGGTGCCGATATTGATGGAGAATCCCAAGTGGATATGATACTCCAGTCACTACCAGAATCATTCAAGGAATTCAGACTTAACTATAATATGAACAAAAAGATTTATACATTGTCTGAATTGATGAATGAGTTGGTAGCGGCGGAAGGCATCCTTGGTACTTCTAGTGTTGAAGCCAATGTTGGTGAAGCTTCTACTTCTCAACCTAAGTCGAAAGGCAAGGGTAAGAAGAAGAAGAAGAAGAACTTCACTAAGAAAGATGGTAAACAAGTTGCCTTAGGAGTTGCCAACAAAGGAAAGAAAACCAAAGGAAAGTGTTTCCATTGTGGTGAGAAAGGACATTGGAAGAGGAATTGTCCAATATTTAAGGCTGCCAAGAATAGAGGTATGAAAAGTACATTCCTTCTTGAAACATGTTTGGTACAGAATCCCACAGATTCTTGGTGTGTGGATTCAGGTTGTACTAATCATATCTGCAAATCCTTGCAGGGGTTTCAGGAGACCAGAAAGCTGAATGAAGGGGAAATGTTTCTTACCTTGGCTGATGGGAGCAGGATTCCAGTTGTAGCTATTGGAGTGTTTAATTTATGTTTTGAATCTAGAGTTTTAGTATTGGAAGACTGTTTGTATGTACCTAATGTTCGTAGGAATTTAATTTCTGCAACTTATTTAGGTAAACATGGATATTATGTTATCCTAAAAGACAATGTTGTAATAAAGAAGGATAAAGTGTTTATCTGTTCTGGCAATATTGTGGATGGTCTTTATATTTTAACTCCTGATAAGCATGAATTATATAATTCTGAATTAGATCATAACTCTCATGTAAAATCATTAAAGAGAAAGTTTCCTTCTACTAATGAAGCATATCTTTGGCACTTGCGTTTGGGTCATATTAATCCAAATAGAATTCAAAGACTGATCAAAGATGGACTTTTAGAGCCATTGGACTTTGATGAATTTCCAGTTTGTGAATCTTGTTTGGAAGGCAAAATGACCAAACGACCTTTTAATGCAAAAGGTAGAAGAGCCCAAGAGTTGCTTGAATTAGTTCATACAGATGTATGTGGTCCTATGTCAACCCAAGCAAAAGGAGGTTACGAGTACTTCATCACTTTTACCGATGATTACTCTAGATATGGTTATGTGTACCTAATGAGACGAAAGTCCGAAGCCTTTGAAAAGTTCAAAGAGTTTAGGGCTGAAGTTGAGAATCAATTAGGTAAACGCATAAAAGCCATTCGATCTGATCGTGGTGGCGAATACCTTCTTGGGGATTTCAAGGATTACTTAACTCAAAATGGGATTATATCCCAATTGACTGCACCTGGAACTCCCCAACAGAATGGTGTAGCAGAAAGAAGGAATAGGACTCTTTTGGAAATGGTTAGGTCCATGATGAGTTACTCAACTTTACCAGTTTCTTTTTGGGGATATGCACTAAAAACTGCAATGCATATTTTGAATTTAGTTCCATCAAAATCTGTTCCCAACACACCTAAGGAATTGTGGAGTGGGCGTAAGCCTAGTATGAAATATCTCCACATTTGGGGATGTCCAGCACATGTGTTGAAAAGGAAGTCTGATAAGTTGGAATCTAAAACCGAAGTATGCATGTTTTTAGGGTATTCAAAAGAAACAAAGGGTTATTTATTCTATAATCATAAAGATAACAAAGTGTTTGTTAGCACACATGCCAAATTTTTGGAAGATGATTATATGAATAATTTTGATCCTAGAAATAAAGTTGTTTTGGCTGAAATGAATGAACCTTTAGTTGAACAACCAATAGATGAAACTAGGGATGATGTGGTTGTATTGGATACACCACAAGATACTACTCATGAGATGTCTAGTACACAGGTGCCTCGTCGTAGTGGGAGAATTGTTCGGCCTCCCATAAGATTCATAGGTTTGGGAGAAACTTATGAAGCTATCTCAGAAGAGGCTGAATCGGATCCCTACACTTATGAAGAGGCAATGAATGATATAGATGCACATCATTGGATCAAAGCTATGAAATCTGAATTAGATTCCATGTATTCCAATCAAGTTTGGGATCTTGTAAAGGCGCCTAATGGCATTAAACCTGTTGGTTGCAAATGGGTTTACAAGAGGAAGAGAGGGGTAGATGGAAAGGTTGAAACCTTTAAAGCAAGACTAGTGGCGAAAGGGTATACACAAAAAGAAGGTATTGACTATGATGAAACTTTTTCGCCAGTAGCCATGCTTAAATCTATCAGAATTCTCTTATCCATTGCTGCTCATTATGATTATGAGATTTGGCAAATGGATGTCAAGACTGCATTTCTTAATGGCAATCTTGAAGAAGAAATCTATATGATGCAACCGGAAGGTTTCATAGCAAAGAACCAAGAGCATATGGTATGCAAGTTAAAAAGGTCCATTTATGGACTTAAACAAGCATCTAGGTCATGGAACATCAGATTTGATCAAGCAATCAAGTCATTTGGTTTTGAACAAAATCTTGATGAACCATGTGTGTACAAAAGACATCGAGATAAAGTAGTAATGTTCCTAGTGCTTTATGTTGATGACATTCTACTCATTGGAAATGATGTAGGGGTAATGTCATCGGTAAAGGTGTGGTTGTCAAACCAATTTGATATGAAGGATTTGGGTGAGGCTAACTTTATTCTGGGGATCAAGCTTTGGTGAGATTGCAAGAATAGAATGTTAGGCTTATCACAGGTTGGATATATAGATAAGGTTCTAGAACGGTTTAGCATGCAAAACTCCAAGAAGGGATTACTTCCTTTTAGACATGGAGTTCCTCTGTCTGATGACCAAAGGCCTAAGACTCAAGAGGAAAAAGATATGATGAGACAAGTTCATTATGCTTCTGCAGTAGGAAGTCTCATGTATGCCATGCTTTGTACTAGACCAGATATTTGTTATTCAGTTGGCATGGTCAGTCGATATCAATCAAATCCAGGACCAAAACATTGGCAAGCAGTAAAGCATATTCTCAAGTATCTACGGGGAACGACAGATTATATGCTTGTTTATCGGTGTGAGGATTTGATACCCATTGGCTATACAGATTCAGATTTTCAGTTGGATCTAGATTTCAGAAAGTCCACATCAGGATGTGTATTCACCTTGGGAGGTGGAGCCATAACATGGAGGAGTGTCAAACAATCTTGTATTGTGGACTCCACCATGGAAGCAGAATATGTTGCTGCTTGTGAAGCAGCAAAAGAAGCTGTATGGCTCAAGAAATTCCTTTCTGACCTTGGTGTAATGAGAATGGAACAAGTTCCCATCACATTGTTTTGCAACAATAGTGGTGCAGTTGTACAATCAAAAGATCCAAGGAATCACAGGAAAGGAAAGCACATTGAGAGAAAGTACCACATCATTAGAGATATTATTGCTCGTGGAGATGTGATGGTAGCAAAGATTGAAAGTGCAAATAATCTAGCAGATCCCTTTACCAAAGCCTTGCCTCAAAGGACCTTCGAGTCATATTTGGAGGGAATGGGAGTTAGATTAGTGCACAATAGTCTTTAGGACAAGTGGGAGATATGTTGGGATTAGTGCCCTTAAATCCTATTGTATAATGCTATGTATGATATTAAGTATGACATTATGTATGACATGATGTATGACTTAATATTGTAATTAATAAAGTTGTTTTATTATTACCTAAAATAATGGTAACATGAATATTCAGACATTATCATTTAGTCCATGAGATGCATAGTATGTGATTTATGTGATTCAGTCACAGAAGATATAAGTCACAAGTTCTTTGTAAACTCAGAATTTTAGTTCATAGTCGGTGATGAAATTGGGCATTTCATCTGCGAAGACTATAACATGTCAACTAAAATGATTTGTCTTGATCATGAAAGTGGAGAATTCTAGTTGATGTGTTAATATGTTTTAAGAGTTAAGACATATTGAACTGGACCGCTGTGAGATTTATTATTCTCCTAACGACTGTCAATTGAATAATAAATCTCATGACTTATATTTGCATGAACTCTTAATCCTGAGAGAATAATGGACCTAATCATGAAGTGTAGGTTTCTTTGATATATCAGGAGTGAGATCTAAAGTAACGGTCAAAACCTCAGTATGTTGGGCAGCCACATTTCGTGTTGATGGAACATATATTCTCAAGATGGAATTCATAGCCTCTTAACAGAGATTTAAAATATTCCCTTGAAATAAGTTTAATGGGTTTAGTTATTTAGAGAGTTAGGCATGACCACTTTGGTAAGAAATTACTAAAGTATATATTTATGAAATTGGATTTCATAAATATATAATGAATAACTTAAAAGGATTAAACCGGGTACTCACGGATTAAGACGTAGTAATCTTCAAAGTGACAGTCTATATTTATGACTTTGAATTACTACAAATATTTTATGAAGGGGTTGCATGTATAATAAAGTTTTGGAATATAATTTATTAATAAGGCCTAGAGTGCAATTATATTTATATAGTGGTATTAAATATAATTAATGGTAACTTTGGACTTGTCAAGAGTTGACAGAAAAGTCCAAGGCCCATTGGAGCTAGTGTCTTATTGGCCCTTTTGGTCCCACTCTAAGCCACACATTAAAGCCCAATTGGAAAGGCCTAATAGGCTGGCCCAATTAGATAATCAGTTATATATAAAGGGAGAGACATACATAATTTTTATTAGAAAAAAAGAGAGACACCATTGTGAAGTGGTGTGTATGTGCGAGTGAAACCACTAAATTATTCTCCCTTGGAAATTGATTGAGAGACCACACTTCTTGGGCGTAAAATGGAATTGGAGTGAAGATTAAAAGGGTTCCCAAGTACTTATAATCTTTTGTTTTGAATTTCACCGCACCAAGGTACGCTATCTTGTTCTTAAATTCTGAAATTTACATAATGCAAGTTATCAATCATGAATGAAATAGATCTTTGTTTATTGCTTCCGCTATGTGTTTTGTATGAGATACAAAACCAGATTTAACCAACAGATCTAGCACTTTAAGCATGTTGTTTTAACTATATTTTGTCCCATTTTAAATTTGTTGTGCTCTGTTTTAAACATTTTTACTTCTATTTTGGACTACCATGAAGCTAATCATGTTTGTGGTATGTTTTGTGTGATTGCACTTGTTTTTCTCTTGCTTGGTAATTATGTGTGCAGATGTCTCCATTCAATACCTCAGCTGTGAAAGGAGGCAGCAACAAAGGAAAAGAGCTTGTAATTAGTGTTAATGATCTTTCACCAAGGCCAAAAAGGACTCGATTATTAATATGAGTTTTTGAACCTGACAAATTCAGATCCTATGCTGCATTTCAGAATAATGCAACCCATTTTCGAGAGGCTCCATTGTTGGTTGAAAGAGCCGTTGATCAGCCATCTCTCCTTGACACCAATATTCCCAAATGGTTTGCCACCAAGGATTGGAATTTTCTCCTCTCCAATCTTGATGATGCATACAAGAACTTGGTGAAAGAGTTCTTTGCCAATGCCTTTGTTGAAGGAGATGAGCTAAAATGTTGGGTTAGATGAAAGAGTTTCTCAGTAACACTAGTTTATCTAGTGGAGATCCTACATATTAACCGGCCAATATTTCCTACACCACCGGTATATGATGAGCTGAATCCAGATGAGGAGGTTCTTCGAGAAGTTTTAGGAGATAATTTGGAGTTTGCATCCAATGGGAAGTCAGTAAGTGTGGCATCTCTATCTCCCGAGTTGAGGCTACTCATAGTGATCATGTTTAGCAATCTCTATCCTTTATCAAACACTGAGTACATGAATCTCGATCGAGCATTATTCTTGCATGATCTGGTCACTGATGAGGAGATTGATGTGTGTTCTCATATTTTTTACATCTTGGCAAAAACGGCTGAATGGACTGCTTCAAGGAGCTGTCTTCCTTTCTACCGCCTTATCTCAAAGATTTTGAAGCTCAAAGGCGTGTATCCCTCGGAAGATGAGCATCCATATCCTCGGCCACGTCCTATTAACATCCGCACACTCCATGCCAATATGAGTCACACCAAAAAGAGTACCAAGCAAGAAAGTCATGTTACTCCAGGAAGTTCAAGCTCTACCTCCCATGCTTATGATGAACAGCTAGAAAACATCATGGCTGCACTTCAAGAGATTAATACCAAAATATTCGGATTAGCTACCATCATGCACTCCCAGCACATTCGCTTCGACACAAAGTTCACATCTCTCTAGACTCAATTGGACCAAATTCAAAGGAAGCTAGAACAACATGGAGAATAGCTATTCCATGACAAAAAGGGGGAGATGGTGTTGTTGATAGGGGGTATAGTGATAGGGGGAGAAGTAGCTAATAGCTGCTATTTGTTTATAGTTGTTTTTACTAAAGCTTATAGTACTATGTTTATATTTTAGTTTAATATTCAGTACTTGTGTTTATCTCATTACTTTTGTAGCAATTTTTTTGTACTTTTAGATGTTGCAAAACTATCTTAAGTACCTCACACTTGTACCCTTGTTGAATCTTGTATCCTAGATGCATATACTTCGTGTATTTTGCATTGGTTATGTGTTGGACATGCAATTGATCATTGCGATTGTGCTTTATTGCTTTGCATGTCCGGATGAGAATTTACTAGCTAAATGTTCATTGTAATCATTCGTTAATGACTGACCTTGTTTGATCAAGATATGCTTATATGTTTTATAGTGTTTACGAACTTGATCGCACTTTACTTGCTCATGTACGTACCATGTATTTAACTTGTCATAAGCTTAATGAAAGTTTAGTTTATGTGCGATTGTTTCAGGTTACAAGTATATACGTGCAAGTGCTTCACAGCTTCTAGACTTGGTGTGAGTGAGTTTTGCCACTGTTCCCAAACTCATGTTTAAGTCTAGAGTCTATTTTAGGAGTTTTGTCATGAAATAGCGAAAGGGGGAGATTGTAAAGTTGTAATTTACAACTATGTGTTTTATTGGCTTTAATTTCGTGCCAAATTCGATTGTAATTATATTCAATCTTTTGTACCATGTATTTAATGTGGGATTTCATTGTAAAAGTTGTGTGAGAGAGAGAGAGTGTGAAGACTCAAGGCAAATTGAAGACTAGAGTGTTTTCGCGGGTAGCTCGTGACTAACCATCCCACGAAATGATGCATGTGCCCTACACATGACTAGAATGCGAAGAGTTAGGACAGGATGGAGACAGCTGTGTTTCACGAGTAGCTCGCTGGTAAGGCCTTCCTGAAAGACACTCGCGAAATAGTCTGTTTTGCCAGATTGTTTTATCTGATGCACACTTTCTGCACCCACACTATATATATCCACATTACCCACAAAATGTAAAGAAGGCTATTCAGAGAGAGAGAGGGAAAAAAAAAAAAAAAAAACCTAAGAGAGGTTTCTATAACACACCCACCCATTAGAGAGAGCTACCCATTCTTAGAAAGAAATCTTTGTAGTATCTTCTCATTCCCTCTTCCATTGTTATACCTATTGAGAGGAGATTTCTACCCAAACACTACCCACACACATTCAAAGTATTAAGAGTGATTTTCGTGCTGCTGGGAAGCATTGGAAGATGCCAAGGATGACAGATGCAACATGGAGCTTGTTGCGGGATCTGGAGAGCTAGACAAGACATGGTTCTGAGAAGCCTTGTTGGAGTAGGAGCTTAGAGGGCTTAGGTACATTGGGTATATTAGGCTTGGAGGGTTTCTTGCTCACCCATGTATCCCAATTGATTGTCTAGTGGATCGATTACCGATTGGTGGGCGGCAGAGAGGTTTTTCACCAAGTTCTTCAGTTTCCTCTTCGATAACACATTGGCGTGTTATCTTGTGTTTGCATTCTTCTTCCCTATTCTTTTACTTTTCATTTTACTACTGTGTTATAATGATTATGGGTTAGAGTAGCTTGTTTGTTTATCCACTCGCATTTACTCTATTCCGTACTTAGTATTAAGTTAGAGTAAAATCAATGGAGCCATAACTTTAATTTGTGGGTCTAAATAGCTCTTGTGTTTTAACACATTTTCGAGCATTCAATGGCAATTTACCTTTTCCTCATCTAAGGATGGCTTATGATGATACATCTCCGCAACTAGAGGTATTAAGCATCTTTAATTTCATATGGATGTTAATTTCATAGTCATCAATACTTAAATTAGAGAATTCAAGCTACTTTATATACAATAACTATACATAACATCGTCCATAAACATTAGAGAACTTAGTACCTAGTATCGTCCAAAGACATTGTCCTCGCTAGTACTTAGTCCTTTTCTAGGGAATTCAAATTACTTTATGTACAAAAGGACTTTGTTCATGACATCGTCCACAGCACATGCCAGTAACTTTTGCTTTTTAGGGAATTCAAATACTAAGAAATATAAGATACTGCTAGAAAACATAAGTGCTATAACATAAATAGATTACTAGTGATCATTAGTAATCTTTAGTCTAGTCCATGCTGACCTTCCCGACGAGTCCTCCTCATTGGTAATACTTCCTTAAATGCTCCACATTCCACGGGTGCTCTAGCTTTCGTCCATCCAAGGCCTCCAAGTAGTATGAACCTCCCCTTTTAGAATTGATAACTTTGTATGGTCCTTCCCAGTCAGGTCCTAACTTTCCATTAGTAGGGCCCTTAGTAGCCAGGGACACCCTTTTTTGGACGAGATCTCCAATGTTGAATTGCCTTGGCTTCACCAATGCATCATGGTGCTTGGTCATTAAGTTTTTGTAACGAGCCACCTTCTGTTCTGCACCCATCCTTACCTCATCTATAAGGTTAAGGCTTAGACGAAGCTATTTCTTATTGTCCTCATTGTTGTAATAAGCCACCCTATAGCTAGTTAGATTAACCTCTACGGGTATGACCACATCACTTCCATATGCTAACTTAAAAGGAGTTTCTCTAGTTGGAGTCCTTATTGTCATCCTATACACCTAAAGGACACTGGGTAATTCATTTGGCCATATCCCTTTTGCCCCTTCAAGTTAGGTCTTGTTGACCTTCAGCAAGGATCAGTTTGCAACTTCAGCTTGTCCAGTAGCCTGTGGGACGGTGAAGAGTAATGATTCCTAATCCCTAACTGCTCGTAAAACTCTCTGAAGGGTGTATTGTCAAACTAGCATCTGTTGTCTGAGATGAGCACCATAGGAATTTTGAAGCAGCAGATAATGTTTTTCTAGACAATGCTCTTGACATTCTGCTCAGTGATTTTTTCCAATGGTTCTGCTTCCACCCATTTGGTAAAATAATTAATCCCTACTACCAAAAACTTCATTTGCCTCATCCCCATGAGAAAGGGACCAAGGATGTCAAGTCCCTATTAGGCAAAGGGCCAAGGGGCCACCATTGGAGTGAGATACTCTAATGGTTGCCTAAGTATGTTGCTATAGCATTGACACTTGTCACATGCTTTAACATAAGCTTTAGCATCTGCTTGCATGGATGACCAATAGTATCCAATGTAGACTATCTTATGAACAAGGGACCTAGCCCCTGAGTGGTTTCCACAGGCTCTTTCATAGACGTCTCTCAAGACGTAAAGGGATTCGTCTAGAGTCAGACATCTTAAATAGGGTTGAGAAAAACCCCTTTTATACAACGCCTCGTCTATAAGGACAAACCTTGCTGTTCTTACCCTTAGCTTCCTTTCTTCTTCTTTATCTTCAAGAAGAACTTCATCCTTGAGATAAGACATAATGGGGGAGGTCCAGCTGGTGACTTCATCTATCTGATTCACTTCTGGAATGTCTATACTTCGAATATACTGGACTTTAACTTGATCTCTTGCTATCTCGTCTGTAGATGCCGTCTTGGCTAAGGCGTTTACTTCTACATTTTCCTCCCTTAGTATTTGTTGAAACTATGCTGTCATGAAGCCTTTAATGTTATTCCTTAGCTTCACATGTTCCATTCACTTGGCCTATCACCAATTATGAGTTTCCCTGGACGAAGACTAAATCTGCTCCAAGTGATTTTGCTAACTCCAAGCCTTGAAGTAGGGCCACATGTTCTGCCTCATTATTGGTTGTTTGGAACTATAGATAGACTATATACTCTAGATGATCCCTTTCTAGTGAATGTAAAATTATCCCAATTCCTCTTGCATATGGTGTGGATGATCCATCCACATAAACGACCTACTATTTTACCCCTTGGTCTTCATTTTACTAACTACTGGCAGGATTGAATTCGGCAATGAAGTCTACCAAGACTTGAGCTTTTATTGCTTTTCTTGGTCTATACCACAGATCGAACTCACTAAGTTCTATTGCCCATTGGATTAGTCATCCAGCGGCCTCCAACTTTTTCATGGCCTTCTTTAGTAGGTGACTTGTTAGGATGTTGATTAAGAGCTTGAAAATAAGGCCTTAGCTTTCTTGCTGTTGTCACCAATGAAAATGCTAACTTTTCCATTGGCAGATATCATCCTTCTACTCCTCTTAAAGCTTTATTGGTGTAGTAGACGAGCTTTTGTACCTTTCCCTTTTCTCTGATCAAGGCTAAACTTACTACATGAAGGGACACCGCTAGGTAAAGATACAACTCTTCTCCTGGTTGCGACAGGTTCAGTAGCAGAGTTAAAGCGAGATAAACCTTCAAGTCTTCAAATGCTCATTGGCACTCTTCTGTCCACTCAAATACTTTCCTTAATACTTTGAAAACGGCAAACACTTGTCAATAGTTTTTGAAACAAACCTGTTAAAGGCAGCTACTTGTCCAATGAGGCTCTAGATATCCTTGACATTCTTTGGGGGTTCCATGTTCAAGATTGCTTGGATTTTATCAGGATTCGATTTGATCCTTCTCTATGAAACCATAAAATCAAGGAATTTCCCTTATGCAACTCCAAAGGCACATTTTCTTGAATTTAGCTTCATCTTATATAGCCTAAGTGTATCAAAGGTTTCTTGGAGGTCATCTAGATGCTGCGTCTCCCTCGTGCTCCTGACTAGCATGTCGGCTACATATACTTCAACGTTTCACCTAATTTTTGGACAAAACATATGGTTGACTAGCCTCTAGTAAGTAGCTCTTACATTTTCAGACGAAATGACATTACTTTGTATCCAAAAAAAAAAAAAAAAAGATACTTTGACTTGTGATGAAGGAAGTTTTCTCCTGATTTGTCTCATCCATCTTAATCTGGTTGTACCCTAAGAATGCGTCCATGAAGCTTAGCAACTAGTGTTCTGTTGTTGAGTCCACCAACTGATCAATGCATGGAAGAGGATAGTTGTCCTTGGGACATACCTTGTTTGAATCTATTAAATCCACGCATATCCTTCATTTACCATTAGCCTTTTTAGCCATTACTATATTTGCCATTAGCCTTTAATGGCATTATCTCATTCTGGGGCAAACACTCTCTTCTTCTAACAGATGGCCTTGTAGGATGGACACATGTTTGAATGATGAGTAATCACCTGTGGGTAAATCTTAGGCATGTCTTCATAGCTCCAAGCAAAACCTACACACTTTTTTTAAGGAATCCGATGAGATCCTGCTTCATCTTCTCCAATGCCATACTTTGTTGGGAATTTGATAGATAAGTGGTAGGTGGACGTTGCAGCCCTCTAATTGTTCAAAGTTAGTTGTCCAATAATGGCATTGTATGAGGATGAACAGTCTACAACAAGAGCCAACCATGACTGGCAAGGAGATGGTACCTACGGGTAGAACCTTCATTCCTCCAAACCCAATCAATGGCACAATCATTAGACGAAATAATTCCTTATTAATCCTCATTTACTAGAAAGCAGGATAGCAGATGATGTTTGCTAAACTGCCATTATCTATTGACACCTTTTTAGTCGGTGAAAATAATGGCTGGCTCATCTTCTTCGATCATCCTTGGTGGCGGTCCAAATATTTAAACATTCTGGACTTCCTACAAGTAGGTCTACTTGGCTTTAGACAAGCTTGCTGTTGATATATCCCCTACAATAATTCTTATTTCTCCAAGCGGTTGACACATTAGCTCTTTTTCTTTACCCTTCATTGGCTGTCTTTCATCCTTGTGGTCTCGCCTAAGAAATTTTTTTAACTTTCCCTGTAATGAAAGCTTCAATCTACTACTTCAAGTCATAGCATTCATCTGTATCATGTCCATAATCACAGTGAAAACGATAGTACTTGCTTTTGTTCCATTTGCTAGAGTCTCATTTCATCCTCTTGGGCCACTCCAAGGATGGATTGTCTTTGATATGCATTAATACTTGATTAAGCAAAGTATTCAAGGGGGTGTAGTTAGAGTATTAGCAGACCTTGCTCTGGATGGTGTATATAACCATTGTCTAGCCATTCACCTTTCTTCTTTTTCTTGATAATAATCGTGTCTTCAACGTTCATGAAACTTTGGGTTGAATGTATCAATTCAACCATTGTCTGTGGCTCCTGGTTATATAGCTTATGGATAAACAAGTCTGAACTAACACCATTGTAGAAAGCTGCTAAGAGGATCTCGTCATCCATGTCATCCACTAACAAGGCTTCTCTATTAAAGCGGCTAATAAAAGAATGCAGACTCTTGTTCTCTCCTTGTTCTGTGCTTAACAAGTTAAAAGTGGAACTCTTTTGCCTCTGACCTCCAACAAAGTTGTTGACAAATAACTTACTTAATTCTTGAAACGAGGTTATGGCATTTTGTGGTAACTTACCAAACCATACTGTGGCCGGGCCTTTCAACGTGGTAGGAAAGGCTCTGCACATGATCTCATTTAGAACACCTTGGAGATGCATGGTTGTCTTGAATGTAGCAATGTGATCACAAGGACCATGCGTCCTATCATACAAGTCTAGGGTAGGCATTTTGAACATGGAAGGCAGGGGATGACTTGTGATGGATGCAATAAAGGGGGAATCAATCCTATGGATGAGATCATGCACATGGTTTACTCTCCTAATGGAATCCTTCATCTCTTCCATGGCTCTTTCCATCTAGTCCATCTCCCTTTCCAAATGTGGTACTATACGAGTAACAGTACCTCTGACTAGTCTCCTTCAGCATTATTCTCAGCCCCTTCATTCTTTGAATTCAAGCCTCATTCTTCACCACATTGCTGTTGATACTGTCTATTAACTTCTCTAGTTAACTCTTGGTTTTGTGTGTCAGTTCTGCCATTGCTGCTACCATGGACTACAACTGTTGTTGGACGGTCATCAGGGGTGCTAGTGCATGGTTTGGGTAACTGAAAGCATTTTCACTCTCTAGGTGTCCTAGACTAGTAGCCATTAAGCTAGTTCGAACCATGCAACCTTTCTGTCTTGGAAAGCTAAGAAGTTAACACTTTGAAATTTAACAAATTAGTTATTTTTCCCCACAGATGGCGCTAACTAATGATGTACGAAAATCAGTAGGCTGAAATACTTTGGGCTATGGTGATGGCTGTAGGTCCTGAAAAGAAAGAAAGGAACTGTCAAGGGTGACCGGTATAACCCGGCAAGGACCCTCCAATGGTTAAGTTAGTTTTCTCTCTAGAACACAAGGAAGAGAAAAATAGTGAATGGTGGGACTTACCCTAGGTGAATAGAGCTTGATCCTTTTTATAGAGAGTTAGAAGGGGGTCTACTTGTTCGGATCCACCACAATCGTGGGTGATGTGGGTGGTTAATGGATGAGATAAGGAACGTGGAGCAAACTATGGGGAATTCTCTCCACATTTTAGGAGTAATGTATTATAACCTGATTACATGGAGCCTTATGAGAAGTTTTCTTGTAAAATTTACCAAGTATTCTATGGTCATCCATGCCCTTGTCAATCCTGGATGATCACCATTAAGTGGTCGTTACCTTGTGGACGAGTATAGGTCATACTTAATACCACTGTTAGACTTTTCTCCTTTTAAGGTTTTATAGGTGCAATTAGGTTATGGCTGTGATAACACTGCCTGAACGAACACTAAGGACAAACATTGTTAGACGAGCCCCATCAAGATTTAACCCTAAATCTAATGCTACCTCATGTAGTACTTACTCACGTGACCATAAGCAACTCTGAATCTACGAACTCTTCTATTATGAATTTGTTGCACATAAACACTCCAGTTTGTGACTTTGAGATCTCCACTCAAAGATCTAAATCATCAACTATGGTTAACTTGATTTGCAGCAACTTATTCCACTAGTACTAGCAGTATTGATTAGATCTCCAGTAGATGCTTACGAGTTAGATGGTTACAAAACCTCACAGATCTCACATGAGTAACTCATAAGTCTTGAAAAACATGTATTAGGGTTTCCCTTTTATACTTAGTAGTGTTGAACTCAAACCCTAAACGTTTCGCGGGCTTTTAGGCCCTTTTTCAAATTCTGCAAAATCGCAGTTCGATCGGTCGAGCTCTTCAAAATTTGAATTCTTCTTTCTACAGCTTGTATGTTCTTGAATCTTGACTTGTATCAACTTGAGCAATGTCTAAACCTCTTCTAAGACACAAATATCTTATACTAGACATGTTATTGTACTCAGTTTGCCAACATACAATAAAATTAGAACCTAAACATTTAATGCTAAATATTTAGAACCAAACAACATCCCCCTTTGGTAATCCGTGACAAAACATACATATAGCATGTATTGCTCAAATTCAAGAACTAACCCAATACAAGTTATTGCCCAAAACAATTCAATCATAATCTACTATCTACAAGTTGCAATAATAGGCAACAACATCATGAAAGTATTAACTTGTAAATTCTTGAAACACTGAAAACAGACAATAAACACATATGTGGAAAATACAGTATAATCATAACTTAGTATCACAAAACCAAAATAAAACAAGATATCAAAAGGAAATCAACATCACAATAATCATCAAGTTTGTGAAACAAGTTATATAAAAATAAAAAAACTCTCCAAAACCAAACAAAATAATTCTCCAAAATAAATAAATAAATAAATAAATAAAACTCCCCCAAAATACATACAACATCTCTCCCTAACTATAAAAACTCAATCACACTACCACTACCCCTTTTTGTTACGTATTGCCAAAGGCAATCAACTCAGTCATCCGAGGGTGGAGGTGGTGCAAAAGAACTCCTATATTCTCTAAACTCTACTCTTAAAGTATCAACATCAGTGATCAAAGAGTTCAAAAGTTATCCATAAGCCGCCTAAGTCGTCATAAATGTCTCCATCATGGTATGGCATGACGACTGTATCTCTAGAACTCTCTCAAGCATAGAGCAGAGAGATGGAGAAGCCCTATAAGGACCGATAGCAACAACAACAACATCCTCATCATCATCATCAATAGTTGCAATACTATCAAAATGCTCATCTCTAAGTGTAGGTTCCACTCTTTGTCTCTTTTTAGTTCCTTCACTTTGTTCATTTGTCTTCTTTTGAGCACTGAGTTGCTTTAGAGAAGTAGCTCCTAAGGGTGCCATTTGATGAAAAAGCTCAGAAGAGAAGGTACTCTCAAACTCAAGATATTCTAGGATCATAAGGATAGAAACAAGATTGAAAAGTCTCTACTTCTTAGATGTATTTCTGTGGACCTCAACTATAGTTTGAATGAAAAGAGAGGGGAGATAGATAGAAGCACCAATGATAGGAGCATAAAGGAATATACACCTATCAATAGGAATGGTAGGCACATGAGAAATAGGAAAGACATTATGACAAGCAATAAGTGACATCAAAATCAAGATCATTTGAATAAAGACTAAAAAAAATCACACAATTAAGCAAAAAGTAACACAAATTAGTGAAGTGCAAAAGAATGCTTATGAAAGCTAAATAAGGTACACAAACATCATTGGCCAACCATAATTACACACTAAATGGTGTGCAACAAATAAATATATATATATATATATTTTAACTTTTTAAAGAAAAACTTAAAAACATCCTAATCAACCCAGAATGAAATGCAGAAAGTAAAATCCTAAATAAAACATTTTGTCCAAAGAATCAAGAGATGAAGCACGTGGACCTTGTCAAACAGGCTCATTTATGATGAGTCTTTTACATCCACATC
Organism: Quercus suber; assembly: GCF_002906115.3. Classification (NCBI taxonomy): domain Eukaryota; kingdom Viridiplantae; phylum Streptophyta; class Magnoliopsida; order Fagales; family Fagaceae; genus Quercus; species Quercus suber. Next base: position 1,914,524 of record NW_027069527.1, on the reverse strand, counting down.
TTCTTAGATGCAGACTGAGAATTGGAGTTTCTAGACAGATGAGATTGATGAATAACTCCGAGATTGGCATAGAGGCTAAGAGCTTTTACCAACTCATGAATAAGTGTCATTGGATCTTATGATTTTGGCACACACTTTTTGTTTAGTTGCTTGCTTGCTAGCATGCAACTTGAAGTAGTTTAGGCAAGTCCGCCCAGCTCCACCATAGAAGTGACAAAACCACTGAAGTTTATGTTGTTTCTTACCTACGGGATGAGCAGGTTGCTTGGGTTTAATGTCACTTAGATCTACCCTGATTCTCCTAGTATAACTTATTCCTTTTGAACCCTTACTTCCAGTTTAGGCACAGACACAGGAGGAACAAACTTAGTATGAGTCAACAAAGAGGAAGAATCAATCTTAACACAATCTAACCCATTCTTGTCAAAAGAAGACTTTTGAACACTTAAAATGTTATCAAGCTTAAAACTAGAAGTCCTATCAAGTTGTTCTCTGGCAACACTCAATTCAATTTCAAGCCCTTTAACCTTATCAATTAAAGTCATGTTCTCAATTTTATTAGCATTAAGTAGTTTATTTGCATCAAACAATTTAACTAAAAGGTTTTTCTTTTTAAGTTCAAGAGTGTCTATCTTTTTCAAACCATGGTCAGTATTAATGGCATCTTTTGCTGCAATCTTGCATAGCTTGTTGCAAGCCTCTTGCAAGCCAGCATTCTCAGAGGGTTTCCCATCAGAAGGGCTCTCATTGACAATCACAAATTCATCTTTCTGCAGCTTGTATGTTCTTGAATCTTGACTTGTATCAACTTGAGCAATGTCTAAGCCTCTTCTAAGACACAAATATCTTATACTAGACATGTTATTTTACTTGGTTTGCCAACATACAATAAAATTAGAACCTAAACATTTAATGCTAAATATTTAGAACCTAACAAAAACCAAGATCACACCAAAATACTTCTAAGATCATACTTACTTAGATTCTTAAGAGATCTAGTAGTTATTAGGCAAATAAAGTAGTCCTTAGGCTTTGTAGAAGATTTTATGCTTGTAAGTTACTTCCATGATATTTGTGACCTTATTAAATTAAGTATTGTTGGAAAATTTGGTTTTGTATCTCATACAAAACACACAGTGGAAGTAACAAACATGGATCTATTTCATTCATGATTGATAACATGCACTATGTAAATTTCAGAATTTAAGAACAAGATAGCGTACCTTGGTGCGGTGAAATTACAAAAAAAAAAAATTAGAAGTACTTGGGAGCACTTTTAATCTTCATTCCAATTCCACTTTAAACCCAAGAAGTGTGGTCTCTCAATCAGTTTCCAATGGAGAATAATCAAGTGGCTTCACTCACACATGCATACCATTTCACAATAATGTCTCTCTTTGTCCTTTTCACTAATGAAAAAATTTTGTATGTTTCTCCCTTTATAACTAACTGATTATCTAATTGGACTGACCTATTGGGCATTTCCAATTGGTCTTTAGTGTGTGGCTTGGAGTGGGACTAAAAGGGACCAATAAGATACTAGCTCCAATAGGCCTTGGGCTTTTTTGTCAACACTTGACAAGTTCAAAGTTACCATTAATTATATTGAATACCACTATATAAATATAATTGCACTCTAGGTCTTATTAATAAATTATATTCCAAGACTTTATTATACATGCAACCCCTTCATAAAATATTTGTAGTAATACAAAATCATGAATGTAGACTATCACTTTGTAAATTACTACATCTTAATCCTTGAGTACCCGGTTTAATCCTTTAGTTATTCATCATATATTTATGAAATCCAACTTCATAAATATATGCTTTAGTAATTATTTACTAAAGTAGTTAGCCCTAACATTCTGAGTAACAAACCCATTAAACTTATCTCAAGGGAATATTTTGTATCTCCGTTAAGAGACTATGAATTCCATCTTGAGAATATATGTTCCATCAACACTAAATGTGGCTGCCCAACATACTGAGGTTTTGATCATTATTTTAGATCTTACTCCTGATATATCAAAGCAACCTACACTTCATGATCAGGTCCATTATTCTCTCAGGATTAAGAGTTCATGTAAATATATAAGTCGTGAGATTTATTATTCAACTGACAGTCATTAAGAAAATAATAAATCTCACAGCGGTCCAGTTCAATATGTTTTAACTCTTAAAACATATCAACATATCAACTAAAAGTCACTACTTTCATGATCAAGATAAATCATCTTAGTTAATATGTTATAGTCTTCGCAGATGAAACCCCAAATTTCATCACCGACTATGAACTAAATTCTGAGTTTACAAAGGACTTGTGATTTATATCTTCTGTGACTTTTCACATAAATCGCATACTATGCATCTCATAGACTCTATGATAATGTCCGAATATTCATGTTACCATTATTTCAAATAATAATAAAACAACTTTATTAATTACAATATTAAGTCATACATCATGTCATACATAATGTCATACATAATATCATACATAGCATCATACAATAGAATTTAAGGGCATTAATCCTAACAAGTATTAGAGAAGTTTGATGCAATATTTAATTATTTTATTTATTTTATCTTTGATCCCAATTCCTGTTTGCTTCAAATAAATTTGATGTTAGAGAAATCACTTAGGCTTTAATCTGGTATAATTCATGTAATTGACATTATTTCGAGATGATTTGCTTTGGGTTAAATTATTTTGAGATGATACACTTCAAATTTGTTTAGATTGATTAGGCTTACTTCGAATCAAAGCACTTGGACTCGATTTATTTAGGAATTAACCACATCAAAATAGTTCAATTTACTTCGTATCAATGGCTATAGTGACGACTTAAAGCTTGGTAACTTAGACTCAATAATTCAATTTAGTCATTTAGGAACTTAGAATTCCAGGAATCAAGGATATTTTATTCTTATTGTAACTCGCACATTTTTCATAAAGACATTTTAAGTGAGGTCTTTCTAAAACCCAGAGCTAGTCTTCAAAGTCAGATTTTCACTTCAAGCTATAGCAATAACACTTTAATTCTCTTAGTCTCAATCAGAGCACAGGGCTTGTGGGGTCAACCCAAATGTTTGTAAACAAGAAATATAAGGATAATTTTTATTTATTTATTATTTACTACTTTTTATTTGTGTGTATGTTGTTACGATCGAGAAGGAATATAAGATGATATTGTAATTAATTTAGAAGGAAAAGACAGAAAGGTAGGGTTCTTTTTTTTTTTTTTCTTTTTTTTTTTGGATACAGAGAGAGGTAGGTTTGGTTCGCCCTGAAAGGCGCACCCATATATGCTTTCCGAATCAGACCATCATTTTCTTGGCTTCTCATTGGTCCCTTAGAAAAAAATGATTCAGGTTTCATAATTAAACTTTTACGTGGAAATATTTGCTTCTCTAATTTAAACCAATCAACATATATTTGAAAACATACATGTTTGGAGCTTCTCTTCTTGGAAAGGTCACAAAGAACTAACCCCCAACGTGGTGATTTATTTCCTCCCTTTTCACTCTGTTTTTTTGTCCACTCTTTCTTAGCGTGATGAGCCTTCTTTCATCCCCACCAATTAGTTTAGCCACACCAAAAGTTGCTACTTTCTACAACTTGATATGGCTCATGTCATTACTCTACGTATTTGTAGAGGTCACGTTGTTATTATTTGGCATGGTTAATCATCTCTTCCTATTAATATGCAAATGTAGAAAAAAAATATATAATATCTTGCATAAGATTTATAATAATAAAAAAATGTGATAAGTGAAGAGAGTTTAGAGAGAAAGTGAAGAGATGAGAGAGATGAAGAGAATGAGGACGAAAAAAAAAAAACGGTTGGTAACCGTTGGGAAAATGAAAAGGTAGGAACACACCTGATGGCTAAACTACATGTAATTTAGGCCTCACCACTAAAGTACGTGTAGTTTAGTAATGAACGGCCAAAAAATAAATAAAGAAATAAATAATTTTCAAAAAATAAAAAAGAAGAAAAAATCTCAAGATTGCCTCAATTATGAACAAAGTCACCAAGGACCCCTCTAGTGAGTAGTAAAGGAAGCAGAGGACTCTTCCCCCAATGAAGCATGTACATCCCAATACCATTTCCAATAGATCACATACACTCAAGAATACTAGCCCTAGTAAGGAAGCAGAAGATTCTTCCTTAGTAGATCAAGCATATCTTGAATAGCATCCCCATGGAGGAAGCAGAAGATTCTTCCCCGATGGATCAAAGCATATTTAAACTATCCCCACTAAGGAAGTAGAAGATTCTTCTCTAGTGGATCAAGAATATTTAGAATATCATCCCCATGGAAGAGGCAAGAGATTCTTCCCCAATGGATCAAAGCATATTTAAACTATCCCCAATTAAGAAGCATAAAATTCTTTCCTAGTGGATCAAGCATATCTAGAACATCATCCCAATGGAGGAGGCAGGAGATTCTTCCCTGATGAATCAAAGCATATTTAAACCATCCCTAGTAAAGAAGCAAAAGATTCTTCCCTAGTGGATCAAGCATATCTAGAGCATCATCCCCATAGAGAAGACAGAAGATATAAGGAAGTAGAAGATTCTTCTCTAGTGGATCAAGAATATTTAGAATATCATCCCCATGGAAGAGGCAAGAGATTCTTCCCCAATGGATCAAAGCATATTTAAACTATCCCCAATTAAGAAGCATAAAATTCTTTCCTAGTGGATCAAGCATATCTAGAACATCATCCCAATGGAGGAGGCAGGAGATTCTTCCCTGATGAATCAAAGCATATTTAAACCATCCCTAGTAAAGAAGCAAAAGATTCTTCCCTAGTGGATCAAGCATATCTAGAGCATCATCCCCATAGAGAAGACAGAAGATTCCTCTCCGATGGATCAAAGCATATTTAAATAATCCCCAGTGTGGAAGAAAAAGATTCTTTCTCAGTGGATCAAGTACACCTAAAGTATCCCCAGCGAGGAAGTAGAATATTCTTCCTCAAAGTCCTCGACATACCATGAAGGAAGCAGAAAATTCTTCCCTAGTGGACAACACATCTGCAAAGTTACACTACTCCTCAGCAAGTCCATTTCTACTACTCAACGAATTTCTCGTCCCCAAATAAGAGGCAAAAGATTCTTCCCGATACATACCTACTCCTCAACGAGTTTTCACCACCCTTGGAGGGTCTAACAATCAAGACTACTCATGCACATATCCTCCAGGAATTGAACATGCAGGCACAGTAGAAAAAGGTAGAGATAGAGATAAAGAAAGAGACTAAGGTCAACCCGAGGCAAGAGTCTCACCAAAAAAGGTAGAAAAGAAGTGAAGAAGACAAGAGGAGCGAGTCACCTAGAGAAGTTTAAGGCAAGAATCCTGGATGGACACCATAGAGACTGTATTCTTTTGTTATTTGTTGGGTTAGCTTGCAAAAGCAACCTTTGTTGTTTTCTTTTCTCTTTTTAATGACTCTAGGATAGTAAGTCACTTGCCACTGCTTGCAAGTGGCAAAATAAGTTCTAGGATAATGAACCTATCACTACTCATTTCCTGAGCAACAAAGGTGGGACTTCAAACATACGAATCCCATGCAGCTCTCCGAAATTGCACCCACCCCATGTATGTGTGACGTGTGTTGTGTACGTGGGTTGGGCTCGAGCAGTGCGTCGAAACAAAATGTTTTGTCTCTTATCCTTTTGATTCCATTAGCAAGGCTCAAGAATCAAAATATGGGCATCTATAAACACCAAATTTTGTACCCCTTATGACTCGAGCTCCCGTTCCCCAATGATGCCAAAACTCTAAGGCCTAAGACAAGTTTAGAGCCCAATCATATATCAAATTGACTTGAAGAGTAGTAAAGTGGAAAATATAACATTTTAAATGTAAAATAAAAAAAAAATCTATTTTTGAAAATAAAATGACCAAAGTGGCCATTTGCCCATGTACATGGGAAGTTGCCTGCGTATGTCGGCACTCTCCTGTGTACGCAGCTAGGGTTTCAGAAACATAAAAAAGTGAAGTTTTCTACAATAATAGCTGAGGTTTGGAATGAATCCCACATAGTCTAGGAGCCATTCTAAACCCCATTTTTCCAGTATAAAAAGCCTTACAGGGTACATCTTCAAAAGACATAGAAAATCCTGAAGGAAAACCTAAGATTCGCTAGAAAATAGTAAATCAAAAGGGAGTTTTTCACAAAACACCCTCAAGTCATTTTTTATCTTGCGTACGTGGGATTTGGTTTGTGTACGCAGGCCTCTATCTGTATATGTAGGCATTTGCTCAAAAAACCCTAATTTGAGCTTCTGCTTTGTTTTGTTTGTTTGTTCTTCATATTTTTTTTTTATATGTATCTAAGTCTCTGTGTTATATGCTTGCTTATCTTCAATATGTTTAGATTAGGGGTTTGTGTTTATGTCTTGTTTAAATACCACGAACATACATTCACATGTCCATGCACAATGCCATAAGTGCTGAGATGTTGTAAGGTAAGTAAGGTAAGTCATGCATTCACATGAACATGCATATTATTTGTTTAATCCTCTCTTAATATACGTGTACAAAGTTGATGCCACGTTTTGGTCCATTTGCTTGCTACCACATTGGTGCTTATACTTTGCTGCCATGATTTGTTGTTGCCTTGTGAAAGTTCAATATAGGTATGAAACACCCTTGAACGTTTAGACCCCCAGATACAAAAATACCAATTTAAGCTTTATATCAAATAATTAATGTGCGGAATATGATAACAAACTTATAACAAAATTGATAAAACAATCTAAACCAAATATAAACACATCCACAACAGTAAATATAAGGCAAAGATAAAGGAAAGACAAATGCAAACACACGGACAACACACAATGTGTTATCGAAGAGAAAACCGAAGTCTTCGGCTTAAAACCTCTCCGCCGCCCTCCAAGCGGTGATAAAATCCACTAAAGAATATAGTTGGGATACATGAACAGCAGAAGACCCTCCAAGCTTAATCTACCCAAGTACCTAAGCCCTCCAAGCTTCTTGCTCCAACGAGGTTACGCCGAACCTATTTCTTCTTTAGCTTACCGGATTCTGCTACTTGACCATAGCATCAACCAATGTATATTAGTTACTTCCCAAACAGCTTCCCTAAGCACCAAATGGACCTTCTCACAGACGTGGGTGTGGTGAGATAGGGGTTTGGTAAATAACCTCTCAAGGGTATGACAATGGAGAGGAAGAGAGTAGAGGAATTTATAGAGTCTCTTTAGATGAAGATTGGGGATGAGGCAATCTTGTTTTTCTCTAGGGTTTTCTCTCACAAAATTCTCTCTGGAAGCTCTCTCAATATGATGGTGTTAGGTTCTAAAGATTTAGGATTTTATGTATTTAGAACTCTAATGTGTAGTGTTGGCAAACCATGATCAAAACAGGTTGTTTAGTCTTGTTTAGGCTTGCTTAAAGTATGTTTATTTGTAAAACTGGAATCGAGTGAGTGCAGATTTATTGGACTAAATCTGTAAGGCTCGATCGATCGAAAATTAGACTCGATCGATCGAACCACGTACAGATTTATTTTTCTGTAGAGTTCTAGTTCAGCCCAAACTCTATTTAAATGTCTTGGGGTTCAAGTAAAACACTTCTATATATAAGGAAAACCCTAGAACGTTTTTGGGACTTGGAGAGAGAGAGATTAGAGTGCCTCTTGTGCCTCCTTTTATTTTTAGGGTTTTGTACCCAAACCTCTCTAAGTCTTTGTTGCTCATATTTGCGGTTTATGTGAATCTCTTGTGAGATCCTTGAGGAGCTTTCCTTCACATAAACTTAGGGTTTTTAAGGTAGAGATTATTTCAACATCTTGATGATCAACAAGGTTGCTACCATTGGAAATTAAAATAAAAGCAAGCGGGGAGCTTGTAGCTGATTGAAGAATTCAAGAAAGAAGTAGTCCGTGGATTCGGAGCCTGCGCGTGGTCGTGTCAGGAAGTTTTACTGGTGGGTAGCATTAGGAAGTCGAGAGCTGCTTTATATTCTTGATATGATTGTTTGGATTGTTTTAACCTAGAATTGCTTAATTTGTCTAAGTAACAACTTGGCTAATTAATCTAGGCTACGCAATCTGTGTGTTTAAGGGGTCTAAAACCGTTCATCTTTATTATGTGCATGGAGTACCTTGGTCAGTTAATCCAAGAAAAATGTGAAGAGGGTCTATGGAAACCAGTGAAAGCCTCTAGAAGTGGCCCTTCCTTTTCACATCTCTTTTTTGCCGACGATTTGGTTCTTTTTGCAAAGGCTAATATTGAGAATCGTATGGTCATTAAAGAAGTTCTTGACAAATTTTGTACAGATTCAGGACAAACTATAAGCGGTGCAAAGTCAAGAGTCTTCTTCTCCCCAAATATTGGTCAGGATGAAGAGGAAGCCTTTGTTTCCATACTCAAGTTCCAATCAACGAGTTGTTTGGGGAAGTACCTTGGATTCCCCATTAGACATCGTGGAGGATCGAATCAGGACTTTAACTTTGTGTTGGATAAAGTTAAAACGAAACTTTCCGGGTGGAAGGCAAACCTTCTGTCTATGGCAGGAAGATCAATCCTTATACAAGCTGCCTCTTCGACCATTCTGTCTTATGTTATGCAGAGCTACATGCTGCCTGGCAAGGTGCTAGAGGGCATTGATAGAGTAAATAGGAATTTCCTATGGGGCTCCTCAGACAACAACAAAAAAATGCATTGGGTGGGCTAGAAAAAGGTAACTAGACCAAAGGAAGATGGGGGGTTGGGCCTCCAAATAGCCAGGGGAAGGAATACGACATTGCTCTTAAAATTAAATTGGCAGTTCCACACCGAGGAAAATGCCCCGTGGGCAAGGGTGCATAGAATGAAGTATTGTAACCATCAACGGGTGAAATCGAGGAATGTAAACAAGTTGTCAAGCTCTAAAGTGTGGAAGAGTTTGAAGAAAGGAGAGGAAATATTCAAGAAAGGCATTAGATGGCTACCTGGAGCTGATAGAAATTTGGACTTTTGGCATGATAATTGGTCAGGCATTGGTCCCTTAAGGCATACCATACAGGGACCTCTGACTCAAGAATCTGCCAGGATTAAAGTTAAGGAGGTTGGTCATCCTGGTGGGTGGAACTGGGAAAAAATGCAGATGGAGATGCCAATTAACATCAAAAGGGTCATTCAAGCCACCCCCATACCTTTAGTAGCTAGAACAGAAGAAAGTTAGCCTGGAAGCTTTCGTCTAAAGGATATTTTGACTTAAAATTAGCAGATTTACTAACCTTGCAGCCTGACCTGGAAGTTCCTTTTAAGGGGAAGTGGATTTGGAAACTTAAAACCTTGCCAAGAATTCAATTTTTTGTTTGGTAATGCATGCATCATAGTATTGGTGTCAGGGAGTGTCTCTCGGCAAAAGGCATTGCAATAGAAAATTCTTGCCCCATCTGTCTTAATGGTCTTGAAAATATAATACATGCCTTGCGTGACTGCCCCTTGGCTAAAGCCATTTGGCATCAACTTGGAGTGCTTCCCTCGGACCTTGCCTTTTTTACTGAAAATCTGAAGGAGTGACTATTCTCTAATTGTAATGCTAAGCCGAGTCACAGGTCAGGTCAGTTGTCATGGTTTCAAGTGTTTTTGTTTGCAATATGGATGATCTGGAAAAACAGAATTCAACATATCTTCAAAGGTGGAGTGTAGAATCCGAATGTTGCTAAGGAGATCTTGGCCCGAGCCATGGAATATAATCATTGTGCAAGCAGCCACACAGCAGCAAAAAAAAAAAAAAAAATGGTGCTTAAAAGCATCAAATGGGAAAAGCCCAACACTGGTTGGACGAAGCTCAACATGGATGGCTCATCAGTTGATACTCTCGGGTTGGCTAGAGGTGGAGGTGTGGTTAGAGATGATCAGGGTAATTGGGTGACTGGATATGCCAGGAAAATTGGTTCAGTGAATAGTTTCCTTGCTGAACTTTGGGCCCTCAAAGATGGGCTTTTCCTATGTTTGCAAGCACAGGTTCAAGCACTAATTGTAGAAATGGGTGCCAAAGCCTTAGTAGATGCTTTCTCAAATCAAACCAACTCTAATGTTATTATTTCTTCACTTATGGATGATTGCAGACAATTGGCTAGCCAAATCCCCCAAGTGAGATTTAGGCATGTATACAAAGAAGCAAATAAATGTGCGGATCACCTGGCTAAACTAGGATCTTCCATGGATGTTGATTTTGCTATCTTTTCTAGTCCTCCTATGGACATTATTTCCTTTGTTGAGGCTGATTGTTGTGGGCTGTATGTTAATAGGCTGTGTCTTGAACCTGTGTTTTCTATTTAGTTTAATGTTATACCCTTTTCTACCCAAAAAAAAAAAAAAAGTTATGATGCTGCTATATTTTGATCTCTTTTTATTTTTTTATTTTAGATATTTCTTATTAGATAACTTTGGCTGGATTAATGGGCATGCCTGCATATGCACAAATCATAAAAATTTCAGTGAAGATTATTATATTTTTCTACATCTTCATGCACCACTTATATATTAAATCTAGCATGTTAGCAGCCAAAAAATTAAAAAAAAAAAAAAATTCTAGCATGTGAACTTTTATTTTGTACTTCCTGTGCAATGCTCCAGTTGGTAGTCAACTGTACTGGCATTACCCAATAAAAGGAAGGGGAAAAAGTCAGTTTACTTAGTATTGGTGGTGTTAAAAATATATAAAAATATTTTTCACACTACAAATACCAAAATGCATTATATATTTGAGCTGCTAAATTTTAAAAAGTTTAACAACTTAGAGCATTAGTATTGGTGGTGCTAAAAAACTATATTGCTATTTTTAGCACCACCAAATAAAAATTTATGGGTACATTGGTGAAGCCAAAGCCAAATAATTTGGCTCCACAACTACGTAGGTTAAAAAAAAAAGTATTATTAAATTGTGTGTGCAAACTGCTTTATATTAAATAGATTATTTTATTCATGTGCTGATGCTGCTTTATAATGAATATATTATTTTATTGTAGTAGATATATTATTTTATTGTGTTGTTTATATTATTTTATTATGATGAAAACTAAAATAAAACCACTGATATTAGATGTTTTGTAAAGCGAGAAGATAAAGTAGTTTTTTGTGAAGCCATAATGCTAAATTTATGGCTCCATCAATGTGAATGTTCTTACTAAAGTAATTTGCTACTAGTAGCAATCCATTGTAGCAAGTTGCTACTTGCTTTTATTAGTTTTTTATTCTCTCTCTCATCTCAGCCTCTCACTCTCTCTTTTGTAGGTGGATGTTTTGTATTATTTAAATAGTTGTTTATATTAAAATAATTGGGTGATGTGCTAAAGTAAGAGATGAGATAGAGGGCGTATTGTTAAATGGAATATTAAAATAGATAAAGTAGGTTTTTAAGATGGTAAAAACTAACTTTTTTAGTACCATCAATGTGAATGCTTACTAGCCTCGTATATTTGATAACTCTACAGAAATACCAAATTTAAACACCATCGCTTCACGAAAACATATGCTCCATATCCTTGTATTGTATGATTTATTAATAGCAAACATCAAAGACCTAAATTATACTATTTTCATGTTTTTAAGCTATTTTGATATATCTTAAACAATAATGTTACTTTCGCTTATTTTCACACACACTTTGTCACAACTATTTTATCTAGCAAATTGTAATTGATTGTATATCATTATCATACAAACCTATAATTTTTTCTACGTCATCCACAATGCACATACGTACTATATATGACGTATAGAGGGAATTTAATTCGCCACTATAAATCTTTTATCAGAAGGCTTCTTAGTGCATAGCAGAAGTTAAGTAATTTGTCTTTATTATTATAGCTTTTCCATATAGGAAAAGGGTCTCTTCCCATAATCAGTTCTCCTATTACAGGGGAAAGAGCTAAGAAGATGAGTATGGAAACTGCCTTAAGGATGATTTTCATTGTCTTGTTTCTTGGGTGGCTCATGGTTTGGGTTTTGTTACCAACAAAGACATACAAACAAGCATGGACTCCTAAGCTAAAAATCAAGCTCAATTCATCATATTTTGGAGAACAAGGTTGCCTTTATTTCTCTAATTTGCTTCTTCTTCTTCTTCTTCAAACTTGGCTGAACTTTACATCATTGTACAGGAACAAATCTTCTTCTTTTTACCTTTCCCATGATGTTCATAGCAGCTTTGAGCTGTGTTTATCTCCATATTCAGAAGAAACCAAAGAATTTTAACTCGAAAAGGTTACATTTTTTTTATAAAAAAAAAATTCAATTTCATAAGCAAAATATGAATGTTTTCTGTTCATATAACTCATATGGAGTAACATAAATACTGTAGTGTTGTTAAAAGCAATCTTTTGGCCTTCTGGAGACGTCCACTGCTTGTGATGGCTCCTCTGGGAATTGTTACTGCAATGGAGCTTGCCTTTGCAGCCATGTTCGTTGTACTCTTAATTTGGTCCCTATCCAATTACTTATATGTCAGCTTCGGTCACCTCCATATGCATAAAGCAGGCGAGAAAGTGTATGTAGATATCTTCTTCATTTAATTTTCTATATTTACTAAGATGAAGCTTAATTTGGAAGTATATTGGAAGATAGCTTATTACAGGGCGGCGCCACCTTAAGGCCAGGGTGGTCCTAGGACCACCCTAACCAGAATTTTTTTTTTATATATAATAATTTAAAATTTTTTATTTATCTACCCTTCAAAAAAATTTTGAGAATACCCTCAGTTTTTTTTATGTCAATAAAATTAAATTTTACTCTATAATGTGTTCTACATTCAGTGAATGAATGATTGTTTGGTTGTGTACATTGAAAGAGACGTAACTTGTAGCATTGATAATGAAACTATCATGCAACGATTTCAAAATATGAAAACTGGTAGAAGGCAATTGTAAATTTTATATATTTGCATTTTTTTTTATTGTTGTTGTTGTTAATATATGAATTTCTCTTTTTATTAGATGATATAATTTATGTTTTTTAAGGAATACCCTGAGAAAAATTCATGGAACCGCCACTAATTTATTAGCTTTGTTTCTAGGATGATAGCCTAATTTTATTAAAAGAAACACCTTATTTTGATGATTCCTTATATCAATCTATTTTTCTTTAGACAAATGATGTCTTCATTTTTCTCTACTATTTTTAGGATAACTTTTGAAGATGAGAAATCTAGAAATATGAAAAACCTTTACCACGTAAACCTCACAAATTGATATATCACTAGTTATAACAATTAAGTAATTCGATATTAGTTTATTATTTTATTGAAGTGGTATCAATCATATTCATTTTTATGTTAGGTTGTAAATTAATATTTTACTATACCATTTCTATAGTACTTTTAATATTTTCTTTTTAAGGTAATAATTCTATTGGGATTTCCTCACAGGTGGCAAGCAAAGTTTCGAAGTGTATCATTGAGACTGGGGTATGTTGGAAACATATGCTGGGCATTTCTCTTCTTTCCAGTGAGTCGAGGGTCTTCAATTTTGCCTCTTATTGGAATCACGTCAGAGTCTAGCATCAAGTATCATATCTGGCTAGGTCATCTTTCAATGATTCTTTTTGCTGCTCATGCTATAGGTTTCATTATCTACTGGGCCATGACTAACCAAATGGCTGAGGTAATTAATTTAGTCACTATTGAAGCAATTTAATCTTTATTAATGTATGTGACCTGTCTTTGATTGTTTTTTTGTGTGATAATAAGTTAACACACGTGAAATCTCTTTATCAACTGTGCCTTTGAATTCATTGTCTCTTTGTTTTTGGAAGTGAATTATTGTTGTCCTTGTTTGGTAGATGAGAGGGATGTGTGATGGTACTTAGATTCCTTCGTGCTTTCCTTTAATTTGTCCATATCTTATTCTTTTACAAGGAAGAAAGATATATTAGTGGTTGATTTTGTGTATCCTGTTCAGATAAGAGTATGACAGGGAAGAAAAAAAAACAATACCATCTATATACGTAAATAACCGGAGTAGGAGCATATTATATTTATATCTATCACATATTAAAGCTTATCCTACAATATTAAAATTTAACTTTTTAATGGAATATTCTATATTAGAGAATCTTTAAAAAATTCTTTTATTTTAAAATGATTTGATTTTATAAGAACCTCATGCACGAAGCATGGCAGTGCATGCAGATGCAATTTTAACGTGAGGACAAGGGTGAAGCCATCCCCCTAGCCTGTTTGTTGATAAATATTGTCCCACATCTTAAAATTGGATTTTTTTTTCTTTCTTTTTTTTTTTCTTTTTTTCATCTACTTGTTTTAATTATGTGTATTCTTCTTTCTTTCTTCTTCTTCTTTTTTTTTTTTTTTTTTTTCCTTTTTATACCATGCTATTACTAATAGACTATTATTTCTTTTTATATTTCAAAAAACTTCTTTATTAAGGAAAAAAGTCTTTTCAACTTTATAACTTTTTTAAACTCAAAGATAATAAATTTTGATATAAATAAAAAAAGAAATAATTTTAATTGATAAAGAACATAGTAACATTATTCTTACCTTTAATTTAACAGAAATGATAAAAGAATCTCAAAGTCTTAATATAATAATTTATTCTTCTCAATAAAATTTGTGTATAAGTAATAAAATATAAGGAAAATTATGTAAAAAAAAAATCCAATTTATTTTTTTTATTTGCAAGTTAAACTTTGAAATTTCAAATGTATGTCTGTTCACACTATTTTAAAAATTTTACAATTCAATTATTTATGAGTTTATATTAACCAAAGTATCAATTCACGTTTGAGGTGATCTAACTACTAAAAATATTTTCATGTGAATCGTGCGTAGGTGCAATTTTGTCTAAAATAAAATCATAAAATGACTTATTTATCTTTAATCAAATCCCTAATAGATAAACACAATAATAATAATAATAAAAATGTTATTATTCAATGGACTCATGCTAAAATATCACTTTGTGCTCACTTTTTATTATTTAGATGGATCTGAAGTAATTGTGTGTCTCAATTATAACTTTGCTCCCATATAACAAATCCTAGCTCCACCACTAGTTAAGAAAAATTACAAATTTTATCATACAAGTCTTACAAATTAATGGGTTAATTTTAAAAATATAATAAAAAAGTAATTAAGAAATTTATTTTATTATGTTGTTGATATGGTATTTATTACATTACCATAAACCTTTTGTAGTAAAATTGGTAGTAATTTTGAAATTTTCCTAATCCCTCGCCCCCCCCCCCCCAAAAAAAAAAACACCCATCCTCCGACCAAATACAATTATGCTTTTAGAAATGATAAAATACAAAAACCACCTTTAAGGTTTGGACTAATACCAAGTATTACCAAGACTTTAAAAAAATATACAGTTTGATTCCTAAGCACAAACAACATTGAGCATCATTTGAAAATTCCCTGCTCCTTCAAGTCTTTGGTCTTTTGCCAATAGCTTGTCTTGATTGCACGTGTCATAATAAATACATTGTGACAATTATATGTGAAAGTTCAAAATACGTGTAAAACACCTTTAAACGTTTAGACCCCCAATTACAAAATTATCAATTCAAGTTTCATATCAAACAGTTAATGTGCAGAACATGATAACAAGCTTACAACAGAATTGATAAATAATCTAAGCCAAATATAAACACATTCACAGCAGTAAATATAAGGCAAAGATAAATGAAGGAAAGATGCAAACACACGGACAACACACGATGTGTTATCGAAGAGGAAACCGAAGTTCTCGACGTAAAACCTCTCCGCCGCCCTCCAAGCGGTAAATAATCCACTAAAGAATGTAGTTAGGATACATGAACAGCAGAAGACCCTTCAAGCCTAATATACCTAAGTACATAAGCCCTCCAAGCTTCTTGCTCCAATGAGGTTACGCCGAACCTATTTCTTCTTTAGTTTCCCGGATTCCGCTACTATACTATAGCATCAACCAATGTATATTGGTTCCTTCCAAATTGCCTTAGCACCAAATGAACCTTCTCACAAACGTGGGTGTGGTGAGATAAGGATTTGGTCAATGGCCTTTCAAGGATGTAACAATGGAGAGGAAGAGAGTAGAGAAATTTGTAGAGTCTCTAAGGTAAAGATTGGGGATGAGGCAATCTTGTTTTTCTCTAGAGTTTCTCTCATAAAAATTCTCTCTAGAAGCTCTCTTAAAATCGTGGGTATAAGGGTCTATATATAGTGGGGTGAGAAAGGAATACAAAGAGACAGTTTTTGCCACACAAGGTAAATTGACAGCTTGGTCTCGCGGCTTGTCCAAGTCACGAGTTCAAGTCGCGACGTAACGGCCTAGCCAGCCTGAAACTTTTGTCCTGTAGTGCGATAGTTGGCGCGACCCTTCAACTTTCCTGTGTGCATCTCACGTGCCTGCATTTGGCGGCTTGTAGCCGCGAGCCACCCACAAGTCCTAACTGCGAAGCTCTGCTTCTTTGCACATACTTGAGCTTTTCTTCACATTTTCTCATACACTATCCTTATAATAATCTCACCTAAATACAAGGTTACTAAGTGCTAAATTACAAGCAAATTGGCATGGAATAAAGCCAACAAGATGGTTGATAAATTTCACCTTACAATCTCCCCATTTGGCTATTCCGTGACAAAACTCTAAAACAAACTCTAAACTTAACGCGTGAGATGGGAACAGTTGAAAAACTCACTCACACCTAACTCTAGAATCTGTGAAACTTTTGAACCATAAGAACAAGTATCTCCTGAAACATAACAACACAATAAATTCATTGTATACAGAAACTTGTAATGTATATGGAACAAGCACAATGCGATCATGCACAATGGAGTAAAGTAATAAACCATGGCAAGACCAAAACATGCAATCACTATAACCAAGTGATTACAATGCTCATTCACACTTTGAATGAATATCCGTACATTCAAGTTGACTAACTCAAGGCAAATCACTTGAATGACCAACACTCAACCAATGCACAAAATAGAAAGTATGTGCATTTAGGAAAAATCCTACACGGGCACAAGAGTGACAGTACTTAAAAAGGAATGCATAGCATTAGGTTAGAAGTACTGATTTAACAAAGCATAAAGCATGGCACAAACCACAAAGGCCTACAGGAGTGCATAAACAAACCTTTAAAGCTTACATAAGCAACATGGGTACAAAAACAAAAACATAAACCTTAAAAACCTACAAAGGTAGCAGGTACAAACAGTAAATAGTACTTTCCTTATCATATCACTCCCCCTATCATGAATCATAGGAGTTATGATGAACTTGGAACATATATACTTGCAACTTGAAACACTTGCACAAAACACATTAGACCCTCAAGGTAAAGCAAGTAATAAACGGACAAGTATAATGTAACAAATAAATTGCGATCAATTAAATATGATGTGAAACATGTGAGCAACTTGATCAAACACCAAACACTAAGACAAAGTATTTTTTATTAGCTCAATGTCTTCTCCCCCTTGGTACATGCATCTCCCCTATGTAATATCTCTCCCCCTACAAGTGTGCACGAGAAATAGAATTTCTCTCCCTAAGAACGTGTACAAGGGTCATATAGAAATGACAAAAACTCTCCGGTATACTCCCTAGAGAATATTCTCCCCTTTTTTGTCAGGAATAGACAAAAGGTCAAAAAGAAACAAGGGCAAGAGATGAAGGCATGAACAATGACAATGATGCATGGGGGGTGCAATGATGCATGAGAAAATGAAGCTCAAACCTAAGATGAAACAAAATGCTACAAAGCATAAGGTAAACATGACGTGCTAGGATGAAGAAACAAGGTATAAACCAATGCATGACAAGGGTAACAAGATTGAGTGCAAGAGGTGGCTAAGTGCAATGCATAACCAATGCATGAAAAATGCACATGTGGGGCAAGGTGTGTTAAATACACAACCAATGAACCAAACATGTTCCTAATGAGGAAACATGAGAAACCCCAAAGTTTGACACTCATTGGAGTCCAAACAAGAGAGAAAATGCGTAAGAGGCATTTTATCAAACACCTAGCATGCACACAATGAAGAACAAAGTGAAACAATGCATGAACATCATGAAACCCACCCTTAATACATGTTCTTTTTGCCACAAGGGGCCAACATCCAAAGCAAATCAACAAAAAAAACCAATTCCATATAGAAATTTTGAGAAAAAAATTAAATTTTCCCAACCCCTATGATGAAAATCTCAACCAAGAGCACAAAACTCTCCAAAACATAATCTAAGGATCAAAAATAATGAAAAGAGTTTAGAATTACCTTAGAGATGATAATGGAACGAAAAACCATCAAATTGATTGGGTTTTGATGTAAAAATATTGTAAGAGGGGTTTAAAAGAGGATGGGAGAGGTTCAAAACAAGTTTCCCACAAAAAAACTCTTTAAAAAGCTGATTCTGGGCATTTGGCGACTGGGCGAGTCGCGAATGAGTCACCAGCAAGCCGCGAAACCATTCTGCTTAAACTCGCGATTGGGCTCGTGACTGGGCAAGTTGCCAAAACGAGTCACCAAATTTCGCAACTGGGACTCGCGACTGGGCAAGTCACCAAAACAAGTCGCCAAAAAATCTAACACTAGTTTTTCAACCCAGAACATGTTTAAACTTTGAAAAACAAAGTATGCGCTAAACATGAACACAAAGAGTGATAAAAATCACTTCCAAGAACATATAAAATGATCAAAAATCTTTTTCAATTGATCCATATAAAGTTGAGCACACACACATTACATTTAAACAAGTATAATCGAACAAATGAATAAGGCATTCATTGAACATTAGGCATGTGTGTTGTGTGTGTGTATCGAGTGTGGAATAGTCCATAGTATAGAGTGAAACTTCAATGATCAATTCAATCAAGTCATACACAACTAGTACTAAGTCAAGTGGTCTATCTTAATTATAGAAATGAACATATATGACCTCCCACAAGAAAATGATTACATATCGTTGAAACTTTTCATTTAGCTTCTTTACAATTCATAACATTTGATCTTTTTGAATCAATACATCTCCTTTTAGAGATTGATGCCTGAAATTTTTGATATTTCAATTTGATGAACAAGCCTTTGGCTTTTGGGGATATTATACATTTTATTTTGGTCGCTTTCCCTTTTTCCTAGTCAAATATTAGTATGTGTGACAGGTTTTTGCAGCTCAATATCTCTTTTCATTTGGAGATTTACATTTGGTGAGCTCTTTAAGAAAAAACAACAAAATAAAGAGTGGGAAGATATATAATCACAAGTCTATGGATGTCTCAAAACCAACAAGACTATTGACTAATCATTCATAATAAGCTTGAAGATCGATTTACAACAATCACACAAAGATATCAAGATTTTTCCCACAAAAATATAAGTGCATAAAGAACAAGCTAAGCTCGTAAATGCATAAGGCCATTTGTACGAAGGTACAAGGCAAAACTCACATGTGATATGTGCTCAAACATATACGACCAATTCTTTTTCAATTTTTGACTTTTTATGTGGTTTTGGATTTTTACTCACACAAAACAAAGACATAAAAGTAAGATTAAAACAAAAACAATGCATATGAATAAATGCAAGATACACAAAATGCATGAAGATATAACATGTAATACATGAAGGGTCCCATAAAGATCGAAAGAATTAGATTAATGACCAAAAGAGCAAAAGCTCAACCATAGGAACCCTTCCTCATCCAAACAGAATGATTGTTTGGAATGAGTGTCTCATGAGAAGTGAGACGGGGATTGGAAGAATGAGAACCGAAGATGCACATAGTCAAGGAGTTAAGAGCATTAAACACTTTCTTTAACAACATGCTATTTTCACTCATATCCAGTTTACTCTTTTTAGCACAACTTCCAAGAGACTCAAGTTTCTCTTTTCTTTTGATTCTTTTAAAAGCATGAAACTTAGAGCATTGAGATCTTAGATGACCGAAGACACCACAATGGTGACAAACAATGTGTTTAGGTCCACTAGGCTTTTTGGGAAAGGATCTAGCAACATGGTTTTGTTCTCTCTTCAACTTATAACATTGAAGTCTTATATGACCAATCACACCACAATGGTGGCAAGTTGGAACAAACTTAGATCTATCCAAAGCTTTAGGTTGAGACCTAAACAAAGACTTTGACTTAACAACCTTTCTCTCCACCTTTTGATTTCTTTTATGTAGAGGAATGTACACCGATTTGTCCTTTGAGGTAGAACACACAATAGGCACAAAATCGAGTATCACAACATGATTGCAACAAATAATTTCATCCCTTTTAACAATAGGTTCAACAATCAAACACTTGGCATGCATTTTAAGAGATTCATTTTCACATTTTAGCTCATCAACAAGTTTGTTAGATAAAACAAGTCTAGCATCCAAGTCCATATTCAAACATTCAAACTCTTTCAGCTTTTCAACAGAATTTTCAGCAAGTTTCTTATATTTTTCAACCAATTTGTTGGATTCATTAAGTTTAGCAATCAAATCATCATTTTCACAAAATAACTTGTTCAAATCCTTATTAAACTTCTTAGCCTTTTTCTTTAAAAGTTTGATGTTAGGAATATCAATAACATCCAAAGATTCATGTAATATAGCATCACAATCATGAGGATTCACACTCATAAAGGCATTTTCACAAACACGTGGCATGTTACAATCAACACCAACCAAATCATATAAAGATGCATACAATGCAACATCCATGGTAAATAACACAAGGGGTCAAGGATCACACTTAGGTATTTAAACCACAACAAGTGTACCCGTTCTGATACTAGTTGAAAGTTCAAAAAATGTGTAAAACACCTTTGAACATTTGAACCCCTAATTATAAAATTACCAATTCAAGCTTTATATCAAACAGTTAATATGCGGAACATGATAACAAGCATACAACAGAATTGATAAACAATCTAAGTCAAATATAAACACATCCACAGCAGTAAATATAAGGCAAAGATAAAGGAAGGAAAGATGCAAACACACGGACAACACACAATGAGTTATCGAAGAGAAAACTGAAGTCCTCAGCATAAAACCTCTCCGCCGCCCTCCAAGCGGTAAATAATCCACTAAATAATGTAGTTGGGATACATGAACAGCAGAAGACCCTCCAAGCCTAATCTACCCAAGTACCTAAGCGTTCCAAGCTTCTTGTTCCAACGAGGTTACGCCGAACTTATTTCTTCTTTAACTTCTCGGATTCCGCTACTATACCATGGCATCAACCAATGTATATTGGTTCCTTCCAAACTGCTTCCCTTAGCACCAAATGAACCTTCTCACAAACGTGGGTGTGGTGAGATAAGGATTTGATCAATGGCTTCTTAAGGATGTAACAATGGAGAGGAAGAGAGTAGAGGAATTTGTAGAGTCTCTAAAGTAAAGATTGGGGATGAGGCAATCTTGTTTTTCTCTAGGGTTTCTCTCATAAAAATTCTCTCTGGAAGCTCTCTTAAAATTGTGGGTATAAGGGTCTATATATAGTGGGGTGAGAAAGGAATATGAAGAGACAGTTTTTGCCAAACAGGGTAAATTGGCGGCTTGGTCTCGCGGCTTGTCCAAGTCGCGAGTTCAAGTCGCAACGTAACGGCTTGGCCAGCCTAGGACTTTTGTTCTGTAGTGCGACAGCTGGCGTGACCCTTCAACTTCCCTGTGTGCATCTCACGTGCCTGCATTTGGCAGCTTGTAACCGCGAGCCACCCGCGAGTCCTAGCGCGAAGCTCTGCTTCTTTGCACAAACTTGAGTTTTTCTTCACATCTTCTCACACACTACCCTTACAATAATCCCACCTAAATATAGGGTTACTAAGTGCTAAATTACAAGCAAATTGGCACAGAATAAAGCCAACAAGATGGTTGATAAATTTCAACCTTACAATATGGGTAAAAGAGTGCCTAAATAGTTAATGGTAGATAAATTGGAGCTAGAGATATGGAGAAAGAAGCATGAGCAGCAGTAGAATTTTCAAATGATGTTAAGTGATGTTTGTGCTTGGGATATTTTGAAAAGTTTTGGTAGTATCTGACATTAAGCCAAACTTTAGGATTAGTTTATATATTTTTTCCTTTTAGAAATAACTAGTATGTTGTGTGTCCTTACATGTGTGCGCGTCTGTGCTTACCAGAGGCGAAGTCGGGGGGTCGAGAGAGGGCAACTGCCCCCTTGACTCCACCTAAATGATCTTATAGTTGCTAATATTCAGGAACAACAAATGTTTTGCCCCCCGTCATGGTACAAAACCAAAAAATCTTTCTCTATTCATATATAAATCTTTTCTCACACCAAAAAATATGCAAAACAAAATTCCCTAACACGGAAAAATACAACACTGGAGTCAAAATTCTTGTGTTTGATCTTTTCCACCACCTGTTTAGAAATGAAAAAAGTCACAGCACTTTTAGTGTTTATACTTTTTTATTCTTTCACGCCATTTTTTTTAGTCAAAACATTTCAATTGGTGGGTCTTTTTTTTTACACAAATTATTATTATTTATAAAAATTAAAAATTAAAAACCTTCCTAATGCTCTTGTATGGTACTAAAACCCTAAAGCCTCCAATGTCTTTTTTCTCTTCTCTATCTCTTTAAATTTTAGTTTCAAAATCTAGATTTTTGTTATAAACCAAAATTTTAAACCAATCATATTCATTAACACATCAATTTTTGTAACTTTGATGTAGTATAACCTGTAGTGCTTTTAGCATTTTTTTTTTTTCTAATTTTAAATACTTTGAAACTAAATTTGTCAAAACAATCTATTTACTGCAATGTGTATACAATACAACTTTGCACGTATATTGCTATATTCTTAATGCTTTTAAATTGATTTATTTCTCTCAATTTATTTAATGAATCAAATTAGATGTCTAAGCTTAATATATTTGGACCAATCTCTTACTTTGATTGTTAAAAACTATGTATTGGTTATTTTTGTTTTTGTATTTTAATGATATGAAATATATACTTGTAGTTAATTTAAACTATAGAAAATCCTAAGCGTAACAATAGATCAATTTTTTTTTTTTTTTTATACAAGATAGAAGTTATACTCTAACCTAATCTAAGTGTATATGTGTGTGAAACTTCCTCCTAGAGACTTGAACTCCAGCCCTTACCCCCCACATCCCACAAGCACTTATATTTGTGAAGTAATCATCGCACTAAGGATGTGCAGTGGTACAATAAATCAAATTTTAATTGAAACTAGGTATATAAATTTTGTATGACAATTACATTTGTCTATTTATTTTGTTATTAGTATGTTTGATATTTTTTAGGAAACTATGTATATAAATTTTGTATGACAGTTACATGTGTCTATTTATTTTGTTATTAGTATGTTTGATATTTTTTAGGTTTTTTTTTTTAATATTGCATTTTAGTCTTGCCCCCTAAAATGAAATTCTGGCTTAGCCATTGGTGCTTGCACGCCCAAAAGGGCACGACTTCTCCATTTGAAATATATTTGTTTCATGATTTTAATTAAATGATCAAAATCTAAAAAATATATCGGTTGTCACATTTTAAATGATGTGATCTCTGAGCATGCATGCTTGTGTGACTTTTGCTACTCATTTAAAATTTTAAAATATGAGGTTTCTACAATGTTACAGATGCTTCAATGGAGAAAAAATGGGGTGCCAAATGTAGCTGGGGAGATTGCAATTGTATTTGCAATGGCAATGTGGGTGACAAGCTTTCCTCGTGTAAGGCGAAAGATGTTTGAGGTTTTCTTCTATACCCACCATCTCTATACACTCTATATCTTCTTCTATGTACTGCATGTAGGGTCTTCCTACTTTTGCATGATCCTTCCTGGTATATTCCTCTTCCTTGTCGATCGGTTCTTGAGATTCCTACAGTCCAGACAAAGAGCTAGGTTAGACTCCGCTCGCCTTTTACCTAGTGGCATTGTTGAGCTGAACTTCTCCAAGAGCCAAGGTAAAACAACATTGATGATTTATTTGAATAGCAAACTTTCAAACTACCATTTTTCTAAAACTAACATGGAATTTTGCCTCCCAGGATTGACTTATAATCCCACAAGCACATTGTTTATAAATGTGCCTAGCATTTCCAAGCTTCAATGGCACCCTTTCACAGTTACTTCTAATTGTAACATGGAGCCAGATAGGCTTAGCATTGTCATCAAACGCGAAGGAAGGTGGTCTCAAAAGCTTTACCAAGAACTTTCTTCTTCTGTGGGTCACCTCAATGTTTCTCTTGAAGGACCTTATGGTCCTACTTCGTCTCCTTTCCTGAGGTAAGTTTTACCTATATGAAAGAGTTCCTAAAAAAAAAAAACTAATTGAAAGAGTTACTATAGTAGTACTCAAATACTGAGGGTTTTAACTATCATACAAAGATAAAGCTACAACCAATTTTTACTATAAAAATCTTACAAAAATGATGTGTTAATGAATTTGATTGATGATTCTTTTCAATAATATAATAAACAAATGTGGTTTTTTAGGTAATATAACTAATGACAACAGTATGTGTTAGGATTTTCTCTATTTGAAATGAATTCATTTTATACTTCACATTAAATATTATAAAGCATATTTAATACCAACTTATTCAAAATTTTAAATAATGTGATATTATGTTCACTATCAGATCCAAAAAATAAAATCTTAATTACAAAATGAATTTTTTCAATTTTAAATGAAATTGAAAGAAACTTATTGTTCTTGTTTAAATGATTTCTTTTGTTATTGATGATACATTAGTTTTTGAGAATTATTTAGAAAAAAATTGTAATATTTTTATCATTACTCGATATGTCAATGATTTTGAAATTCTTTTTCATTTGATATGAATGGCTTTGTATGGCCCCAGGCACGAGTCCTTGGTGATGGTGAGTGGAGGAAGTGGCATTACTCCTTTTATCTCCATAATTCGTGAGATCATTTTCCGAAGCCAAAGTGCAAATTTACATATTCCTCGAGTGCTCCTAATTTGTGCATTCAAGAACTCGGGGGATCTCACCATGCTAGATCTCTTGCTTCCCATCTCTGGCACACACACAGAGATTTCCAAAATGCAGTTCCAAATAGAAGCATATGTCACCAGAGAGAATGAGCAGACTTTTACAGAGTCCCAAAAGCTCCTCCAAACCATTTGGTTCAAGTCAGACCCATCAGACTCACCTGTTTCTGCAACTGTAGGCCCAAACAACTGGTTATGGCTTGGTGCAATAATTTCATCATCATTTGTCATGTTTCTTCTCTTTTTAGGCATTGTCACTCGTTACTACATTTTTCCAATTGAACACAAAACCAATGAGACTTACCATTTCACCTTGAGAGCTCTTTGGGACATGTTTTTGGTTTGTATCTGCATTTTTATAGCTTCTAGTGCAATCTTTCTTTGGTGCAAGAAACAAAATGCCATGGAAGTGAAGCCAAACCTAAACTTGGAAGTGCCAACACCAACAACTTCACCAGGTTCTCACTTTCATGTTGCGGATAGGGAGCTTGAAAGCCTTCCCCATCAGTCCCTAGTTCAAGCGACCAAGGTGCATTTTGGTTCAAGGCCTGATCTCAAGGGTAAGTTACAAAGTTACCAGTTACCACCACCACCACACCCAAATATGAGAGTAAATGCACCAACTTATGATTAAGAATTACATTAAAGATATTGCAAAATTTACTAAATAAACTTTACAAAAGTGAGTGTCACCAATCCCAACAAATTAATCTAGACTTTTTTATTTATTGAAGTGACACTAATTACAATCATTGTCAGGTTAATTTGTAAGCTTTTTTTTATAGTAAAATTGATAGTAATTTTAACATTCTCCTATGATTAATATGTTTAATTGATGGCATTGCAGAAATTCTAAGTGAGTGCAAAGGATCGGATATTGGAGTCTTAGTTTGTGGTCCAAGGAAGATGCGACATGAAGTTGCCAAAATTTGTTCATCTGGGTTGGCAGATAAGCTGCATTTAGAGTCCATCAGCTTTAACTGGTGATGCATTTGGAAATTGATTGTGTGACGCAATTTGTTTCTGCATGATAGCATTGCAGATAGTCTCTTTTAGTGCATGCTGAGGATGCGATGTTGGAGTCTTTAAGTATGTGGCTCAAGAAATATATGACATTTGCAAATATTTGTTCACCCTGTTTGGCGGAGGAGATGTGCACGTTTGTTTCATTAGCCAGTGATGAATGTTATTGTTTGAGGTTAAAACTGCGTATGCGTTTTCAGTTTGTTTATACCATACCATCATGGGAACTCCTTTTGTAAATCTTCATTGTAAAGTATTTATACTATTGTCTATATTTATACTACTCTTATTTAAGGTGCTTCCAAACTGGCTTCCGAACCTTCTAAGCCGTGAACTTTAAGTCTTGAATATCCTAAAATATCTTCTCCCTACTCATTTACAATTTTCAATTAAGGGAGACAAATTTGTAAAATAAAAGCTCACAATTTAAAACCTCCCACTAAACCACATTCTCAATAGTTTACAATCCCCTTATCTCTTATCATTTTTGAATTTTAAACAAACCCACTCTATTTTCCTCTTTCATCTCTTATTCTTTTTAAAAAAAATTTAAAGGATGCACTCTATTTTCCTCCCCATCTTTTATCTCCTTTTAAAAATAAAAAAAAGAATTTAGACAGACGCACTCTAATTTCTCTTCTTGCTTCTTCTACGTTCTCTTTTATTTTGAACTGAAAAATCTCTATGGGTATTCAGCAAATTCAAATTCATCACAGATTTCTAGTGCATGATAGTGAATCCAAAGGTAAAAATAAAGGTAATTGCTAGATGATGGCATCCAAATTTATCTAAAATTTAGAAGAAATTTATGACACTAAAAGAGATGAATAAATGGAAATTTATGAAACTAATAACCCCCCCCCCCCCCCAAAAAAAGCCTCACTGCACATGCAAAACACGTGTGATGAGGCTAGTATCAATTATGTGACAACTATATATTAGCACAGAAGCAAGACTTAGGTTCTCTTTTTAAGATTATGCCATATAAATTTTTACTTATGAGATAGAAACATATTTTTTAATTAAATAACCACATGGCTGAATCTTAAAAGATGAACTTAAGGAACAACACCTAAAGTACTATACCTAAGTTTTGTCCATTACAACAATAATTTTCCCCCAGACGTAGGAAACATTCAAATTTCAAAATTTCAAAGTGATAGGTTTACTCTTTTGTTTTGTTTTTTGATACATAGATAGTTAAGAGCGAGAGATTTGAATACTAGATATCTCTATTAAAAACATTAGGAAGTGTAAAATTGTGAGATTTCAAAAACTTACGTGGCACAATATTATGAGATTAGCCAAAAGTCAAATAATTTCATAAAGAGTATAGATTATTCTATAACTCCGGCGTGTCATTCTTCTTCAGTAAGGAGAATTCTGCACATTAAAAAATAATTGGAAAATCTTAAAGAGGCAATCTTATTTTGATTGTTTGACTTTTCACAATTATCCAAATTAATTAGATTTGAATTTTTACACGGTCTGCTTCGATAAAAAACCTTAAGTGAACATAGTTTTTCGCATTTCTGGTATTTGATGGTATTAGAAAAAATGAGTCAATAAAAATTATTTATGGTTAACAGAGAACACTATTAAAAGGATGGTTTCTTTTTTAGAGGTTATTTTCCGCTAAAATATTTCGGAAAACAACTTTATCTCACATTAAGCTACATAATCGAAGTCAAGAAATAGTTTTCCAACTCATTTTTGAAGTTTCTACTAAAAATAGGAAAATATGCCTGATTGGTAGGAGGATTTTTGTTTTTGTTTTCAAAATAGTATAACAACAATTTTCAAAAAATTGAACTTGAAACTAGTTTTCAGATAATAATTTCTATATTATACGTGTTTGGCCCCCATTTTAAGAACAATTTTCAAAATACTAAAAACAAAAAATAATTTTTTGGGAGACCATTTCTATTTTTGAATTAAAAAATATATATTTACAAAAAGTAATGTGTAGAATTTGTAGATTACTTTTTTTGTGGATAATAATAATGGAATAGAGCTCATCATGTCCTTTTTTCTTTTCTTTTTTTAAATGATAAGTTTCAAATTTGAGGTGTAAAAATTCTTTTTGTGACAAAAATAAACTCTTTAATTTAAGAAATAAAAGAATTTGGACAAATATGTGAAATCCACTCTTTTCAATTTATTTACAATTATGTTATTAAAAACATTTTTTGTATCCTGAAAATTAAACATC
The DNA here is from genome assembly GCF_002906115.3 of Quercus suber. Lineage (NCBI taxonomy): Eukaryota > Viridiplantae > Streptophyta > Magnoliopsida > Fagales > Fagaceae > Quercus > Quercus suber. The sequence goes on along the minus strand of NW_027069527.1, from coordinate 1,886,295 downwards.
CATTTAGCCTATTTCAAAATCCTGTTTTAAACCAGGAAAATAAAATACAGATTTTTGAAAACTGTATATAGAAATATACAATTAAGTAGTTTTTTGAGTATGGAGACTACCTTAAGAAGTTGAGTAGTTTGTCTCCATTATAGCTTTTCACATCTAGGGAAAGGGTCTCTTCCCATAATTATTTCTCCTATTACAATGGAAAGAACTAAGAAGATAAGTATGGAGACTGCCTTAAGGGTGATTTTCTTTGTGGTGTTTCTTGGGTGGCTCATAATTTGGGTTTTATTACCAACAAAGATATACGAAAACTCATGGAATGATAAGCTAAGAACCAAGCTCAATTCAACATATTTTGGAGATCAAGGTTGCCTTTATTTCTCTGGTTTGTTTCCATATTTATTTATTTCTGTTAGAACTTTGCTGAACTTTGCATCATTGTACAGGGCCAAATCTACTGCTTTTTACTTTTCCCATAATGGTCATAGCAGCTTTGAGCTGTGTTTATCTCCATATTCAGCAGAAATCAAAGAATTTTAACTCCAAAAGGTTACATTTTATATATATATATATATATATATATTTATATTTCCAATTTCTTAAGCAAAATATGAATGTTTTTCTATTCATATAACTCAAATGGAGTAACGCAAGTACTGGCATATTATTGTAGTGTTGTAAATAGCCGTCGTTTGGCCTTTTGGAGACGTCCACTACTTGTGATGGCTCCCCTGGGAATTGTTACAGCAACGGAGCTTGCCTTTGCAGCCATGTTCATTGCCCTCTTAATCTGGTCCCTATACAATTACTTACATGTCAGCTTCATTCACCTCGATATGCAGAAAGCAGACGAGAAAGTGTATGTCAGCTTCACTCTTCTTAATGTACATTCTTTGTACACATCGCCATTTTACATTTTAAATGCAGATATCACCTGTAAAATTATGAACATTGCGTATATGTAGTGTACATCAATAAATGTGAGAGACCAATTACCATTTCTTATATTAATCTGCCTTAAGCCAACATTTTAAGATAATAAGTCTATTGTGATTGCCTGGCAGGTGGCAAGCAAAAATTCGAAGTGTGGCAATGAGGCTCGCGTATGTAGGAAACATATGCTGGGCATTTCTCTTCTTTCCTGTGAGTCGAGGGTCTTCAATTTTGCCTCTTATTGGGCTCACATCGGAGTCTAGCATCGCGTACCATACCTGGCTTGGTCATCTTTCAATGATTGTATTTGCTGCTCATACTATAGGTTGCATTTTGTATCGGGCCGTGACTAACCAAATGTCTCAGGTAATTAAGTCACTATTAAAGCATTTAATCTTTATTGTGCCTTGTCTTTGATTGTTTTTTTATTTATTTATAAGATAATACACATGATATCTCCTTATCTATTGTGCACTTAGAATTCATTGCCTCTTTGTGTTTGGAAGAGAGTTATGTTGTCCTCCTTGTCTGACATAAAGAACATAATAACTTGTAGAAAATTTTTAAAAAAAAAAAAAATCTAAAAGTATTAATATAATAATTTGTTCTTCTCCATGAAATTAATTTGTGATATATAGGTAATAAAATCCAAATTTTATTTATTTATTTATTTATTTATTTTTTTGTTTTCAAGTTAAACTTTAAAATTCAAGTGTATGTATATGTTCACAGTTTAATTTTAAAAATTTTACAATTCAATCTTTTATGAGTTTATAGTAACCAAAATATCAAAATTCACTTGAGTCGTACTTGAGGCGAATTTAACTACTAAAATCTTTTCATGTGGATCGTACGTAAATGCAATTTTGAAATGTATTTATTTTATTATTTAAATTAAATATTCAAAATCTAAAAGTGTATTTGGTGTCCCGTTTTAAATGAAGTAACACCTTGAACATGCATATATGTGTGAGTCAATGTGACTACTCTTGCTACGAATTTAAGTATGGGGTTTCGACAATAATACAGGTTTTTGAATGGAGGAGAGATGGGGTGCCAAATCTAGCTGGGGATATTGCACTTGTATTTGCAATGGCAATGTGGGCGACAAGCTCTACTCGCATAAGGCGAAAGATGTTTGAGGTTTTCTTCTATACCCACCATCTCTATGCACTATATATCCTCTTCTATATACTGCATGTTGGCGCTGCCTACTCCTGCATGATTTTGCCTGGGATATACCTCTTCCTTGTCGATCGGTACTTGAGATTCCTACAGTCCAGACAAAGGGCTAGATTAGTCTCGGCACGCATTCTACCTTGTGACTCTGTTGAACTGAACTTCTCTAAGAGCCCAGGTATAAATCAACAATCAATGATTTACTTGAATAGCGGGCTTTGTTCAGAAACAACTTTTCCACATTTAACTTGCAATTTTGCCTCTCAGGTTTGATTTATAATCCCACAAGCATATTGTTTGTAAACGTGCCTAGCATTTCCAAGCTTCAGTGGCACCCTATTACAATTGCTTCTAATTGTAATATTGAGCAAGATATTCTTAGCATTATCATCAAACGCGAAGGAAGTTGGTCTCATATGCTTTACCAAGAACTTTCTTCTTTTTCCGTGGATCATCTCAATGTTTCTGTTGAAGGACCTTATGGTCCTACTTCGTCTCATTTTTTGAGGTCAGTTTAACTATGAAAGACTTCCCTAGCTAGCTGCTATTTTTTTTTTTTTTGGCAAAAGACTTCAGGCTATCTACTATAGTGCTACAAAAAATTTTATTGGTAAAAAATGTTAAACCTATTATAAATTTTACTAATTTATATGACAGTGAATATGATTAGTAAATTTTTAAAACATAATAAACTAATATTAAAATTATTTTATTTTTTATAATTAATAATACACAGTGGCGGAGCCAGGAATTTGATTTAGGAGGGGCAAGATTAAGATATAATATTGAAGACAAAATTAATATAAAAATTATATATTAATATTAGAAAAAATTAATTTATTAAACAATATTTGATCAACATAGAAAATATAATGTAAAAGTTATAATTTTTTTTCTTTTCATACTTGATTTTAATTTAATTTTTTTGAGCCTAGAGTAGGAGTTAGTATAATCATTGTAATGTTTAAACTACTTCATAATTTAAACAGGCTAAAAATGTATATTGGAAACAAGTATTAATGTATGAAGTTAAAAGATTAATTTAAATATAAGATATTCGAACAAATTAGATGAATGTAAACAGATTAAACGTTAGTAATCATCATTGAGCAGAGATAAGCAGATAAGTTGTTCAATTGATTTACTTGTCTTCGCTATTAATTGTTCAAAACCATAATGTTATTACATGATAAGACTATCACATAACAATTAGGACCATGTTGGGAACTAGTGCTACCTTGTTTATTTCTTCTCATGGCTATTTTAACAACTTATAGGAAAACTAAAGTGAACAGTGACATAGACTATATTGAATAAAACACATTGAGTTAAATTATTTTTAAACCAGAAATACTAGTAGTTAAGAAGCTAATTGAAATCAATTTATTTCCATTAAAATCTGTCTTTTGAAACTTAATTATTTATTTCCTCAATATCACGTTCACGTCCTTATAACCCCATAAGAACAAAGCTTTGTATGTGGAATATAACTTTAAAAAATAAAATTACAACAACAAATGTGAGGTAGGGGAGACCTAGGGTGGGCTCAGGGGGGGCACTTGCCCCCCCTCGCCCCCCCTTGGCTCCGCCTCTGATGATACATTAGTTTGTAAAGGTTACGTTGTAAAATTCATTATGTTTATGATTTCGAATTGCTTTCTCATTTAATCTCTAATTCATCTTTGTTGTGCTAGGCATGAGTCGTTGGTGTTGGTGAGTGGAGGTAGTGGCATTACTCCTTTTATCTCCATAATTCGTGAGATCATTTTCCAAAGCCAAAGTGAAGAATTAGATGTTCCGCCAGTTCTCCTAATTTGTGCATTCAAGAAATTTGCAGATCTCACCATGCTAGATCTCTTACTTCCCAACTCTGTCTCACACACACAGATTTCCAAAATAAAATTGAAAATAGAAGCCTACGTGACCAGAGAGAATGAGCAATCTTTTGCAGAGTCCCAAAAGCACATCCAAACCATTTGGTTCAAGTCACACCCATCTGACTCACCTATTTCTGCAGCTTTAGGCACAAACAGCTGGTTATGGCTTGGTGCAATTATCTCTTCATCATTTGTCATGTTCCTTCTCATTTTAGGCATGGTCAATCGTTACTACATTCTCCCTATTGAACAAAAAAACAACGAGACTTACCATTTCACCTTGACAGCTTTTTGGAACATATTTTTGGTTTGTACCTGCATTTTTATAGCTTCTAGTGCAATCTTTCTTTGGTGCAAGAAACAAAATGCCAAGGAATTGGAGGGAGTCCTATACCTGCAAGTTCCAACATCACCAACTTCATCAGGGTCTCAATTTTATGTTGCGGATAGGGAGCTTGAAAGCCTTCCCCGTCAGTCCCTTGCTCAAGCCACCAAGGTGCATTTTGGTGGAAGGCCTGATCTTAAGAGTAAGTTACCACCACGACACTCAAAATATGAAAGTAAATGCACAACCTTTTGATTAAGAGTGACGCTAGACATAATACACATCTTACTACATATGATTTATAAATTTATGTCACCAAACAGTGTTTATTACACACTACGTTACTTACACACTTACACACACAAAATCAACTAAAATTATGACTTAAAGTCACGATTTTAATTTTTTTTTAAAATATATATATATATATGTATATGTATAACAGCTTTATACCTTTATCTATTTATGTTATATATTGAAGTGACTCAAATTATGCATGCATATTTATTATCATATCTATAGTAAGTTGATAGTAACGATAGCATTTTCCTATGATTAATATGTTTTGTGCCATTGTAGAAATTCTGCCTGAGTGCGAAGGATCAGATATCGGAGTCTTAGTTTGTGGCCCAAGGATTATGCGACATGAGGTTGCCAAAATTTGTTCAGGGTTGGCAAATAATAATTTGCACTTCGAGTCCATCAGCTTTAATTGGTGATGCATTCGGAAGGTCATTATGTCTGATAGCATTGCAGAAAGTTCACTTTTAGTATAGGGGATGCGATTTTGGAGTCTTTAAGGCCATAGCTAAAGATTTTAAAAAAAAAAAAAAAAATTACCAGATAGAAATTTTACTATAGTCTAATTTAAGTATATATATGTGTAAAACTCTTTCTTAGATATTTGAACCCCGGCCTTTATCCCTCCACACCCCACAAACACTTATACTTGTAAAGTGACCATTGCACCAATAGTATGCGATGGTGTAGCTAAAGAAATTAATGTGTGACATTTGTAAATATTTATTCACCCTATTTGGTGGATAATGAGATAAAACTTAATAGTGATAAATTTTGGGGCACCAACTTCTTCACAGATTTTTTTTTCACACCTTTGCTTATATTTATGTGCTGTGGTGGGCTTGGAGTGAAACAAAAACAAACAATCAAAAACACAACAGAGAGAGCATATTTATTATATTTTATTTATTTATTAGGGTTTTTTCACATGAATAATACATTTTTGTATTAAAAAAATTCAAAGCTGAAACTCCGGTCATGAATAGAAAGATCTTTAGTAGTTACATGGAACTTATACATAAATTTATACTATTTGTGGACTTTTTCAAAAGCGAAGACCAGCTCGCAACTATAATAACCCTCTTTATGGTACTTTCTAGCAGCTTGTATGACTAGATGCAACAACTTCAACCGAATCACTGAATCTTTAGAAATCTTCAATTTGATTTCTAAACGACGCTTTGAGAGATCTTGGTTAACCCAAACCCTAGGTGTACAATGCATGACTTTCCAAAAATCTGAAGTTATGTGCTTTATGTCTCATTTTATACCTTAGCTTAGAATCCAAAAAACAGTCCAGATGCACTGACGACTAATTGAGCTGAAACAAAATTGTTACACATTTATTTTTATATTCTCAATTACATGTGTGATTAAATTTTCTTTTGCCTTTGATGGATTTTGTTTTTAGCTGTTTCAAAGCAACTAAATATTTATTATGGCTACGGTTGGTGAAAGTAGGCACGAGTGGAGAGGCAGGTGAGGAAGCGCAGGTGTAAAAGTCGAGTCTAGTTCACTCTTTTTTACTATTCATATGCCTTGCATGAATAGTGCATCAGGCACTGTTCTTTAAAAAAACAAAAAAGAAAGAAAAAAAGAAAGAAAGAGAAAACGTGCAAACATGCACGAGCAAAATGTGAATCCAAACCGCACCATAATAAATTTTGGTGACATGGAAGGTTAAATGAAGAGAATATTTTTCCTTCTCAAAGAATGTACCATGTGACAACAAAACCTTAGCTAATGTGTCTGATGTGTGTGTGCACTTTAAGTTCTTTTTGAAATATTTTAAAAGAAATTTTCTTTATGAACAAGTTGATGTCACAGAAGTCTGAAGAAAGCACAAACAATACCCTCTTTGATGGACATAAACTAAACTGTTAGTTTCTGGGTAGTGAATCTCAAATCTACGAGGAGTTCCTTGAATCTACAATATGATAAATTGGAATCCACCAGAGAAATAATTTGACAAAAAGTCTGTATTTGATTAATAATAATTTGAAAATTGAATTGCCTTTAGAAGCTACAATGTGTTTAAATAGTAAAAACAAAACCTAGGGCAACTAGAAACTCTAAGGCAACTACAAAAGCATATAAAACCCTAATTTGACTAAAAAAAATTAAAAGCGATTAAAAAGTATGAAATAAATAACCTAAACTTAAAATAACAAAAAGTACATAAAATACTAAAATTAAATAATTACAAATATTAAATATTAAATCATGTCCTACATCAAACCCCTCTATTCGAAACCAAGGTTTTCAAATGGACTGGGAGGTTAGACCGTGAAAATCGAGAACTAAAATGAAAACTAATTTTTTAAGCATAAAGAACCAGATTTTTTGTTAATTCCCTGAACCCCTAAAACTGGGGTTGGACCGCACGAACCGGTCAGAACCGTGCTATCCAACCCCTTAGCAATTTTTTTTTTTTTTAAAAAAAAAAAACCAACTTAACACAATTTTATTCTACTTAATTAAATTATCCATCTCTTACAAGAAATAAAAAAAAAATTATAATTAAAATCTTTCAAAGATATTCAACTTTACTTCAAAAATTAATTAAAAAATTTATGTTTTCATGGTTATTATTTTATTTTATTAACTTTCTTATTTAATTATTAAATATATGCTTGAAAATCATTAAATTTCCCTCACATATATAGATATATTGTCAATTTTGCTAGTTTTATATATTTAATATCTATATTTAGGCTTTAATTAATTATTAAATTAATTATGACGTCATCACGGTTCCACCCCAGTTCGACCTCGGTTCGACCTCAAAAACCTTGAACCTCTCCCTTTTACGGTTCAATAAACGGTCCGAGTCTGAAAACCTTGCTTGAAACAAACTCATCCTCGAGTTGATGGCCGAAATCTGAAATCTTCCGCTCCAAATAGATAAATACTTTGAATGCTTTCATAACTTAACCCAGTTTTGAAACTTGAATTCTTCATAAAGTGTAGCATGAAATTTATTCTCATCTACCTTCAGTTTATTTGCAACATCAATCAACAAAGGGTTGATAATAAAATTAAAATTTTCTAGTCCAAGAAAATCAACATATTGTGTAGTCATCTTCAACAAATCAATTGGAACCTGGGGATTGTGGGTGATGAACTCATCCTTATATTTAACCTTAATTGGATCTTCCACAATATTCTTAGTAATTACTATCTCTTGACTTCTGTCATTATCCACAATCAACTCAACCTTTTTTTGTTTGACATGTTCATCAAATTTTTGACAAGTGGTATCTTAAATCTTTAATTCAATAACTTGTTGCAATTCTTAATCTTTTTTAACCACTTCACAATTTTCTTTAAAAATAGGCTTTTTTTCAACCCTTAAATCCTTTCTTTACTTGATACATGGACTTGACAATGATAATTTTGGTTTTGTGGTTGACCTTTCATGTTTTGAACATATTACTTTTCATATGGATATACAAATTTATAATCAACACTTGTATAATCTAGTATATCATACTAGTCATTAGGAAATCATGAATCAATTAATATACATTTTTCATTCTTTGCCAAGAGCAAACTGAATGCTTGCCTCATCGCTTTCTATTAATTTGAATGTCTTCCCACCATTTATCTACTTCGTTGTCCAATTTATTAGATGCAAGCTACACTTTTTCTTCATCACAAATCTTCTCAAAATTAAAATACTCTTCCAAATCAAGAAGCCAGTCAATAAAATCCAACTTACACATATCTCCATCAAAGAGTGCAATTTTCTTGTTGTTAGGAATGCGTCTTTGAATATATTGATTATTGTTGTTGTGAGATGATTTTCTAGCAAGAAGAGCAACAATCATTTGCTAGATTTTGCCTATAATTTGCTATGTCTCTTCACCAAATTGGTGGAATGCATCCCTAGTGTGAACTATGTCTTCAACTTCGTTGTTGTAGTTGTAGTGGTTACTGTTACGGTGGTTAGCCATCATACAAGTGTAAGTCAAAGCTATGATACCAACTGATGTCGCAGATCGAATATTAAAAAAAACACACACGATACTTTCTTTGATGAACAGAAACTAAACTATTAGTTTCTAGGTAGTAAACCTTAAATCCATGTGGGGTTCCTTAAATCCACAAGATGATAAACTAGAATTCACCAGAGAAAAGTTTGAGAAAAACTCGGCAATTTTATTAATAACAATCTAATCACTTAATTGCCTTTGAAGTTTACAATGCGTTTAAATAGTAAAAAGAAAACCTAGGGCAACTAGAACCTCTAAGGCAGCTATGAAAGTATATAAAACCCTAATTTGACTAAACAACATTAAAATTATCTAAAAGAAGGAAATAAATAACCTAAATTTAAAATAACAAAAATTACATAAAAACTATAAAATTAAATAGGCAAAAATGCAAAATTGACCCTCTAACTTTTAGCTTTTGTCATTTCAGTTCTCCAACTTTGAGTTTTGTCATTTCAATCCTCTAAATTTCAATTTTTGTCAATGTAGTATTCTGTTAAGTTTCAGTTACTGCTGCTGTTAAGTTTGGCTTTTTTAAAAAAAATAAATAAATTTTGTAATTAAAAGAAAAAAAAACTTGGAAAAAAAAGAAAAAGAAAACATGGAACTGGAAGGTCCCCTTCTCTTTCTCTCTCTCTCTCTCTCAAATCCACCATCATATATGCATTATGTTTTAAAGCAGACAACCGCCAAACCTCAATATTTCAACAAACCAACCCATCTCGCACAACCAATCTCACACCGATGACCACCCACTGACCAACGCCAACCACCATCATCGGTGCTACAAAACTCATTACGACTCTTCCCTACACAAACCCATCTTCTCTTCACTCTTGCATCATCCTTGCGTCTAATTAACAAGCTACGACGATCTTGAGTTTTTGGTTGCTACCCGATCTCACCTCCACTGGGTTAGATTTTCAAATTATGTTCTTTGTTTCTTGGGTGTTTTTTTTTTTTTTTTTTTTTTATTTTTTATTTTCTTTTAATTACAAAAATTAATTTCAAAAAAAAAAAAAAAAAGGCCAAACTTAATGACAGTAGTAACTAAGACCTAACAAAATACTACATTGACAAAAATTGAAGCTTAGAGGATTGAAATGACAAAACTCAAAGTTGGAGGACTGAAATGACAAAAGCTAAAAAAGTTAGAGGGTCAATTTTGCATTTTTGCTAATTAAATATTTACCAAATTTAAATATTAAATCGTGTCCTACGTCACAAGTGCTAACACTCATTAAGTATTATAATATTTAACTTGGGGAATTTAATTCAGCTATGATTTCACTAGAAAATAGAAAAAGTAAAATTTGTATACTATATATATATATATATGACTAAGAATATAAACCCATCAATACTGTAAATTGACAAATATTCAATTATGTTGGAAATTTAGACCCCTTAAACCAACCAGATTGCGTAGCCTAGTTAATTAGCCAAGTTGTAACTTAGTCAAATTAAACAATTCTAGGTTAAAACAATCAAACAATCATATCAAGAATATAATGTAGCGAAAAATAAATGAACACAAGATATGATGACCCAGGAAACCACACGGTAAAAACCAGGGGAGGATTTGACTCACCGATCCTCAAGGCAAACCTGAATCTACTATGAAAGAATCGAAGTTCATACAAAAGGACTACAAACTCCCCGCTTGACTTCCTAATGCTACCCACCAGTAGAACTTACTGACACGACCCCGTGCAAACTCCGAATCCACGGACTCCTTCTTTCTTGGACTCTTCAATCAAGTACAAGCACCCCCGCTTGATATTCTTTAAGCTTCAATGAATCTGCAACTGAATGATTACCAAGTTCTTGACATAATCTTGAATCTTGGAAACCCTAAGTATATGTGAAGGAAAGCTCCTCAATAATCTCACAAGAGATTCACATAAACAGCAATATGAGCAACAAAGACCTTAGAGAGGTTTGGGTACAAAACCCTAGATACAAAAGAGGCACACTCTTCTCTCTCTCTAAAAGCACTCAAAAACGTGGCTTAGGGTTTCCTTTATATAGTGGGAGAATTAGATCTGAAACCCTAATCCTTAATGGGCTTAAGCTGCTGTTTGGGCTGACTTAAAATTCTGCAGATACGATTTTCGATCGATCGAGCCTGTTCTTCGATCGATCGAACCAGGCAGAATATGAAGTCTTCTTCCTGCAGCTTGTATGTTCTTGAATCACCTTGAGCATTGTCTAATAAAACCTATAGACTCTAAGATCTATATCTAAACAAGTTTGTATTCACGATTTGCCAATTGTTCTAAACATTTAGAACCTAACAAATTATTTTTTAAGACTTATGCAAAAAAATAAATAAAAAAATAAATCTATATATTCTTAATTGTATATTATTATTTTTTAGGTACAAGAGAGAAATTCTACTATAACCTAATATAAGTATATATGTGTGTGAAACTCCTTTATGGAGACTTAAACCCCAACCCTTACCCCCCATCTCACAAGAACTTTGTACTTGTAGAGTAACCATCATGCTAAAGGTATGCGGTAGCATATTATTAAATTTTATTTTGCTTTCTGTTGGATTTTACTTCAATTGCTTAAAAAACAACAAAATTTGTGCAAGAGTGCAAGAAATATATAACTAGTTCACCACTACAAGATAATTCGTACATGGAAATAAATGTATTAACCCTATCAATACTCTTTATAATGACATAACACAAATTTAAGCTATCATAGCCTTGGCACACTCGCGCGCGCGCGCGCATACACACACACACACACACACATATATATATATAAGTCAGCACTTCAGAATCTAAATAAATATTTAATTATTTTGAATAAATTAAATGAACAAGTTTAGATATTAATTATTTTTCTGATGAACAATTTACATGTGCTACTAAATTTACTGTTTCCTTTTGATGATTTTTGTTTCAATCGTTACCAAACTAACTAAACATGAGCAAGAATGTTGTATTTCATATTATATTTTTTTTTGTTAATAATTAAATAAGTATTACAAATAAATTGTTTATAATATATATTTAAGAAAAGTAAATGCCTAAATTCCTTTTACATAAATAATTAGTGCACCTTCTATATATAGTTAATATATGGAAATAAATTAAATTACTCCATTAACACATGACAATAAATTAATGTTTTGAGATAAATGCAAACTTTTAATGGAGTAGAATGCTAAATGAAGAAGTCATTTTTGGGTCAGGCTTAGGTCCAGTGTCCAATAGTATTGGACCTATTGAGATGATAACATGTGTTCACCTTTGAACACATGTCACCATCTGACTGGGTTCAGTGCACTGGATGCACTGGACCTAAAACAAATCTGTCATTTTTGACATTAATAGGAGGTCCCATCAATTAAATTTATGATGGAACTCACCATTCATTTAAAAGGAGAGAATACTATCCCTATAGATAATTAATATATAGCACATAGAAATAAATGCAATTACTCCATTAACACATGACAATAAATTATTCTTCCATATATGTGTAAAGTTTTATGGAGGGCTAAATGAAACGGTAATTATTCATTTATTTATATGAACGTTGATCTCACTAATTAAATTTATTATGATATAACCCACTATTCATGTAATTAATGGGAGTAATAAATAATGTTTTTAAATGAAAAAAAAAAAATTATTAATTTCTTTATGTTTCCTCTTCATTACATAACTATAGGCTACTAATAAGGTTGAGGTTCCTGCTTTTAGATTTGTGCAAAATAAATCTCATAAGCATGATTATTGTTAACGTGTATAGTGTTATGGGTTTTAAGCCCAACTAGATTACTTGTATAGCACACGTTCTTGTACTACACTTTTACTTGTATTGCATTCATATGCCTCTTATATAAAGGCACTCATGTATATTCTTTCATGGAGAAATACAATACAATTATTTAGTAGTTCTAATATGGTATCAGAGCCATTGTCCTAACTTTTTTGTGTTTTGCAGTCTTGTCTTTGTTGGTACTTTCCGCTGCCTTGACTTCTTCGGTCAGTAAACCTTTTTCTATGCTCTCTCCTGACTGCTCCACCGCCGTTAGAGGTACTCAAGGTTGAATCTCTGCCGCCAGAAGTTCGATCCCTACCACCAAGACCACTACCTCCATTGGATTTTTCACATCGAAGCTCCGATTAGGACATAAGACATATCATTGTGTCTATTCTCAATTGCTCTACACAACTCCACCGGAAAAATCATCATCTGATCAACCACGCACCAGTAAAAATTTCGGCAAATTTATTCACACGCGATCAGTATTGCTCCGATCCTGTTGCTACTGTTAGAATCGCCTTTCTGCGATCTACATAATAGGAAAAGAATCGGCGTCATTGGACGTCTCACATGCCCTCATGCGTCGCCTAAAATTCTCTGCAACATCAGCTATGCGCCACACGCACTACATGCATCACCTTACTGCCCGCTGACATCACTTGCTGACGTCATCTACCACGTCAACCCTAGTTGTTCGCCTGCTGACATCATCATCCAGTCAGCGCTTACGTCAGCCTTTGTTGACCTTTGACTATTGACAGTTGACTTCACTGTGTGTTGATAGTTTACTTTGACCAAGAGTTGACTTTTTACAGTCCAAGTGCTCATTACCCAGTTTTTCATGTAGATTTCATTTTTGCAGTTCATTTTTTTTGCATATTTTGCTTTTAAATGAAGAATAAGGAAAGGTCTTTTTCTTGTTGCAATAATTGTCGCCGACAATCCAGCAAACATTTTTGCAATTTTTGCAAACGTTTTGGCCACAATATTGAGACTTGTTATCATCACAACAAATCAGTTGTTTCAAGTTTTGCTGCTACTGTTGCTAACACTGAGAGTGTCCAACCAGTGGCTCCCGTCTCTGCACAGTTTAAGTCTTCAGGACGCACTTTCACCATGTCCACAGATGACCTTAAAAACATCATTGCCAATGTCATTCGTATGGTTGGTAATGCATCTTATTCCTCTTCTCTCTCAGCTTTATCTGGTATGTCTCCTTCCTTTTGGCTTATGGATTCCACTTGTTGCAATCTCATGACACCTCACTCGTTCTTATTTTCTGAACTCAAACTTGCACCACACCTTCTTAATATTCGCACAACAAATGGTTCCACAATGTCTGGTCATAATATAGGCTCTGTTTCAACCTCTAACCTCTCAGTTCCTGGGGTCTTTAATGTTCTCGACCTTTCTTACAATTTATTTTCTGTGGGACAATTAACTAAGTTGGGTTATCGCACTATATTTGATTATTCTGGGTGTATTATGCAGGATCCGAGGACGGGACAAGAGCTTGAGACCGGTCCCAGAGTTAGGCATATGTTTCCCATGGACAACCTTCGTCTTCCACTTATTGCTCCTGTTTCTGTTGTGCAGTTGTTACAGTTTCTTTAATTCCTTCCCTTGCACTTTGGCATGCTCGACTTGGTCACACATCTCTCAGGTACAACAATTGGCTTTTAGAGGTTTGTTAGGTTTAGTATTTATAGAAAATTTTGATTGTGTTTCATGTCAATTAGGAAAACAACTAGTTTTGCCTTTCAATACTAGTGAATCAATATCTACTGATATCTTTGACCTTATTCATTCTGATGTTTGGGAGCCTTCCTCTGTCTTTAGTATTGGTGGGTCTAGATATTTTGTTGTCTTTGTTGATGATTACTCTCGTTATAGCTGGATTTTTAGTATGAAACATCGTTCTAAATTATTGCAAGTATATTCTAATTTTGCAAAAATGGTTGAAACTCAGTTTTCCAGACACATCAAAATTTTTCAATCTGATAATGCTCTTAAATAGACTCAATATGCTTTCCAAGCTGTTTTGCATTTCTATGGCACTGTTTATCAACTAACTTGTCCAAGTACCTCTCAGAAAAATGGTAGAGCCAGACGAAAACTTTGTCATATTCTTGACACTGTTCGTGCTCTCCTTCTCTCTGCCAAAGTTTCTACTCCTTTTTTGGGTGAAGCTGCTCTTCATGTTGTTCATGCTATTAATCGCATTTCAAGTCCTGTTATCCAAAATCAAACTTCATATGAGCGCCTTTTTGGGTCACCTCCAAACTATCACCACCTTCACTCCTTCGGTTCGCCTTGTTTCGTTCTTCTTTAACCACGTGAGCATAACAAACTTGAGCCTCAGTCAAGGCTTTGTTGTTTTCTTGGCTATGGCAAAACTCAAAAGGGGTATCAATGTTATGATCCTGTCTCTCATCGTCTTCGTATCTCACGCAATGTTGTCTTTTGGGAACATCGCCCCTTTGTCGAGCTCTCTCACTTCCATGCCTCCCTATCTTCCTCCTCTGTCTTAGATCTTTTTCCAGATGAGACACATATTCCTTCTGTAGCTGCTCCTGATTAGGGATGTCAATTCGAGTTAGCGTGTCAAGTTCGTGTCATGTCGAGGTAGATATATTCAACTAAATGACTCAACCCTAACCCGACCCATTTAATAATCGTGTCATGATTTTTAAACCCTAACCCGACCTATTAACAAGTTAGGTTGACCTGACCCAACCCATTTGACATGCTTAATAAACGAGTCGTGTTGGGTTGATATGAATGTAATACAACTCATTTCAACTTGCATAATATTAAATATAACATCCATCTAGAAATAATTTTTTTTACATCCCAAAAAGCAGTGCATACACTTCAAGCCTTCAACCCACATTCAAAATAATATAATTCAACAACAATATAAAATTCATCTAGAAATAAGTTCTTTACACTCTAAAAGAAGTGCATACACTTCAACCCAAATTCAAAATAACAAAGTTTAAAAAAAAATAAATAAATAACATAGTTCAACAAAAATATAATATCCTTGAAATTCTCCAAATGCTAAGTATCAATATTAAAAGAATTTGAGTAAACAATAGACTAATCCTGACTATGACCACGATTATCATCCACAGATTCTTTGTTGATGTCCAAATTTATAACATCTTCCACAAGCTCATCCATTTTTATTTGTGTAAGTTCTAAACCAAAATAATAACAATAATAATAATAATAAATTATTAGTAGTTCTAGGGTTTGTAAAGTTTCAATTTCTAATTATATCCCTTATAAATTTTTGTAAGTACTCATTTTTCTTTTTAAATTTAAAATATATATTGGATATAAAAGGTATTTGAAAAATCTAAAATAAAATAAATATTTATTTGTTATACGAGTTAAATGGGTTGTGTTAAGTGGGTGATTTTGGGTTGACACAAATAAATTGACATGTCAAACGTGTCTATTACAGGTTACGTGGGTTGACCCGCTTATGACACGTTTCTTATCGTGTCACTTTCAGGTCGACCCATTTATGACCCAAACCCATTAAGGCCCGACCCCAACCCGAAAAAACCCGTGTCGGGTTCGTGTCGGGTTCACGAGTTGGGTCGAACATTGACACCCCTACTCCTGATCCTCCTGTAGTTGCTCCTGATTCTCCTATAGACTTCTCTGTCCAACCACCAAATATTATTGATCCCTTTCCTAGTTCACCCTTTAATGAACAGATGAAAATGAACAGGTCAAAGACGAGCTACCTAACCCCAACCCTGAGCTTGGGTCTCCTGCTCCTACTCTACTTGAAGATCTTGCACAAGATATTCCACCTCATCACTCAACTCGGGTAAGATCTATTCCTGCACATTTACTTGACTATCATTGTTACACTGCCCTTGCTACACTCCATGAGCCCCACACCTATCGTGAGGCTTCCACTGACCCTTTATGGCAAATTGCAATGAAAGAGGAACTTGATGCATTATCTAAAAATCATACTTGGGATTTGGTGACACTCCCCCTTGGAAAATCTGTGGTTGGTTGTAAGTGGATTTACAAGATTAAGACTCGCTCTATTGGGTCCATTGAGCGCTACAAAACTTGTCTTGTTGCAAAAGATTTTACATAGGAGTATGGAATTGATTATGAAGAGACCTTTACTCTAGTTGCTCGTATCTTATCTGTTTGTACCCTTTTAGCTGTTGCTGTTGCCAGTGAATGGGACCTTTTTCAGATGGATGTCAAAAATACATTCCTTAATGGGGATTTAAGTGAAGAAGTTCATATGCAACCTCCTCATGGTCTCTATGTTGACTTAAACAAGGTTTGTCACCTTCGACGTGCACTTTATGGCCTTAAACAAGCTCCACGAGCTTGGTTTGCCGAATTCAGCTCTACCATCTCTCGCTTGAGTTACATGGCCAATCATTATGATTTTGCCTTATTTCTTCGTCGCACTGACAAAGGCACTATTTTACTTCTCTTGTATGTGGATGATATGATCATAACTGGTGATGAACTCAGTGGCATTCAAGAACTTAAGGATTTTCTCAGTCAATAGTTTAAGATGAAAGATCTTAAACATCTTAGCTACTCCTTGGGTTTTGAAATCACTCATTTAATAGATGGACTTTATATTACTCAAGCCAAGTATGCTTCTGAACTCTTGTCTCGAGTTGGACTCATTGATAGCAAGACTGTTGACACTCCAATTGAGCTTAATGCGCATTTGATTCTCTCAGGAAGGAAACCATTGTCTAATCCCTCTCTTTACAGATGTTGGCAGCCTAGTTTATTTCACTGTCACTCGTCCAGACATTTTCTATGTTGTTCACTAGATAAGCCAGTATTTATCTGCTCCACGATTGACTCACTATGCTGTTGTTTTACACATTCTTCAATACCTAAAGGGCACTCTCTTCCATGGTCTTTTCTACTATGCTCAGTCTCCTCTTATTCTCCCTACATTTTATGATACTGACTGGGCAGGAGATCCCACTGATCATAGGTCTACCACTAGTTATTGCTTTCTTTTTAGTTCTTCTCTGATTTCTTGGCGAAGCAAGAAACAAACATATGTGGCCCACTTCAGTACTGAAGCAAAATATCGTGCCTTTGCTAATACCACATCTGAGCTCCTTTGGCTACGATGGCTTTTCAAAGACTTAGGTGTGTCTACATCTTCTACTACTCCTCTTTATTGTGACAACTAGAGTGCCATTCATATTGCTCATAATGATGTCTTCTATGAACAAACTAAACACATCGAGATCGATTGTCATTTTATCTGTTATCATTTTGTTTATGGTGCTCTCAAGCTAATCTCAGTCTCATCTAAAGATCAACTTGCAGATATCTTCACCAAGTCACATCCTAAGGGACGCCTTCGTACTTTGGTTGACAATCTCAACTTGGTCTCACATGCACCTTAAGTTTAAGGGGGGTTATTAACGTGTATAGTATTGTGAGCTTTAGGCCTAACTAGATTACTTGTATAGCACATATTCTTGTACTACACTCTTACTTGTACTGTAATCATATGTCTTTTATATAAAGGCACTTATGTATATTCTTTCATCGAGAAATACAATACAATTATTCAATATTTCTAACAATTACAATTCACTAGAGTTTTTAGGTTAACTTTACTATATATATTTCTTAAATTCTAACCTTTTATTTTAAAATGAGTGGATTAGATTTTATTATTTTACCACGTTATTAATTTTTTTTTTTAAATAATGTTGACTATCACTACTTTAGTATCAAGCATAATCCAACCCACTTTATTTCAAATTAAATGAATAAAAAATTTTAAAGAACTTGACAGTGAAGTTACTCCAATAACTCTAGTAGGTTAGTCCCATAAATAAGGTGGTGTAGACGTGCATGAATGCAGATACATACGATGATGTATGAAGGAAGTTTTGTCACCTATAAATTTCTTAATTTCAAAAGGCTTATTAGTGCATAGCAGAAGAGTTTTCTCTCCATTAGCATATCCAAAAAGCGTCTTTTCCCATTAGTTCCCCAATTCACAAGGGAAAGAACAAAGAAGATGAGTATGGGGACAGCTTTGAGGATGATTTTCCTTGTGGTGTTTATTGGGTGGCTCATGGTTTGGGTTTTGTTGCCAACAACGATATACACACAAGCATGGACTCCTAAGCTAAACTGCAAGCTCAATTCAACATATTTTGGAGAACAAGGTTGCCTATAATTCTCTAATTTGCTTCTTTTTTCCCCCTTAGAACTATATGCTTAAATTTATATCATTAATTGTGCAGGGACAAATCTTCTGCTTTTCTCATTTCCCATGATGTTCATAGCCGCTTTGGGCTGTGTTTATCTCCATGTTCAGCAGGAATCAAAAAAAATTAACTCCAAAAGGTTAATTACAATATTTCTATTGTAAATCTTCCATTTATTACTTGTTCTTCACCTTAACATTTTTATTTTTATTTTAAATCTTCACTTTCTTGATCAAAATATGAATATTTTTCATTCATATGACTCATATGGAGTAACATAAATACTGGCATATTATTGTAGTGTTGTTAAAAGCCATCGTTCGGCCTTCTCAAAACGCCCGCTGCTTGTGATGGCTCCTCTGGGAATTGTTACTGCAACGGAGCTTGCCTTTGCTGCCATGTTCATTGCACTCCTAATCTGGTCTCTATTTAATTACATACATTATTACACCTTCGATCACCCCTTTGTGCATAAAGCTGGCGAGAAATTGTAAGTAGGAAGACCTCTTCATTTGATTTTCAATAATTAATAAAAAATGAAGCTTAATTGATTTGGTATGTTGGAAGATGGTTTATAAGCCTTGTCCCAAGGATAAGAGCCTAATTTTATTGAAGGAAAAAAAAAAAACACCTTATTTGTATGATTCCTTATAGTAATCTATTTTTTTGGGTTCAAATGGTAGCTCGACAACAATTGTATCCTTGATTGTGTTCCATATCTGTGATTCAAACCCCACTTATAATCTTCAATTTTGTCTATCTTAAGTCAACATTTTAAGAAAATAGGTCTTTTGGGATTCGATTGCAGGTGGCAAACAAGGCTTCGAAGTGTATCGTTCATACTGGGGTATGTGGGAAACATATGCTGGGCATTTCTCTTCTTTCCTGTGAGTCGAGGGTCTTCAATTTTGCCTCTTGCTGGGCTCACATCAGAGTCTAGCATCAAGTATCATATATGGCTCGGCCATCTTTCTATGATTCTTTTTGCCGTACATACCATCGGTTTCATCGTCTACTGGGGCACGACTCACCAAATGGCTGAGGTAAATCGCTATTGAAGCAATTTTTATGAAAAGGATAGAAGTCAGTCCAATAGTGACTTCGTACCTAGAGAGGTAGGAAGTCACTATTGAAGCATTAATTTAATCTTTATTGTGCTATAAGATGATACACGTAAGATTTCTATATCTATTTTGCAGTTAGAATCCCTTGTCTCTTTGTTTTTGGAAGAGAATTATGTTAGTCCTTGTGATAGTAGACCTACGAGTTTACTTTATGCTCTCTTTTTAGAAGAGATTTCTTAATCTTTCTTTTTTCAATATATGTGTTACTGAAAAAAAGATTAAATGTTTACTTATTATGTTAATATAGTGCACTAATTGTATTTATTGTCACATCAGTTTATAAACATTTTTTAGTAAAATTTTAAGTATTTATAACATTTTTACTTTTTTAATGTTGTTTTTGAAAGTTGACATGTCAATTTGTAAAATCTATGTCATAAAACTTGTAATATACCTAGCTTACCTAGCTTGCATCACTCTTTATAGTTTGAGAGAATTCTACAAATTTTATTACATAAAACTTAAAAATTAATGTCATTAATCATAAAATATTTAAAAAAAAAAGTATTTTATTTATTATATTATTGCGGTGATACCCATCACAATTCATTGTTATGTTAGTTTAAAAAATTTTGTAGTAAAATTGGTATTAAGGAAAATGTCTCAAATATGATTATGTTATTAAAAATAATTGTTATATGTCTATATGCATTTGCGTGTATGTGTTCGTTACTAATTATGCCCACAAGGGCATGAACATGTATGTGCGGGGATAGAGTCGTATAGTTTCAAAATACTATATGTATTTACCTGAGATTTTGGTATTTGGCCCAAAAAAATTCTTCTTTGGCCCCCCCTTTATAATCACAGAGAGAGAGAGAGAGAGAGACTAATGGGTGTTTGTTTTTTGTTTGAGAGAAAAATTGAGAAGTCAAAATAGGTAATTAATGGGCTGGGGTTGTTATCTTATGTTTTTTTTAGTTTATTATTATTTCAAAAAAAAAAGCAAGCCTCGGTCTTAGAGATGAGAGATGACTTAATGCTACAAGCTCAAAAAAAAATTACAATAATTATACAACACTCCCAAATAAGTATACCACGTCATTAATAAAAAAAATTAATTGGTGATTGTGGTAAGTTTATATGTGAGTTGGTATGATAATTTAGAAATAGTATAAACTTATTGGTGTGTCCTTAGTATTACACTTTTCTTTTTCCCTACTCCTTTTGCCTCTTGAATTCATGTGCTTATAGGTATATTTATATATTAACTTTGAATTTTTTGTTTTCTTTAATTATTATATTACTAATATATTCAACTTTTATAGATATTTTGTGTAGTGTAAATTTATTAAATTTTTTTTTAATAATATGAGAATATTTATTTAATATTTGTAATAAACTATGAAAGAAATCATTTTTCTAATTAAGATTTATTTGTAATTATTTAAATTCTTTTTACATATTTTTTTCTCACTAAATGATTATTAAAATAGTTATTTCATCATCATGTTTTGATCTTCGATTGAATCTTGATCTAACTTTAAAACTTTGAACCTCTACTTTTTCCTATTTTTTTACTAGTATAGTTTTAAGACTGATATTGATATCAATTAAATAGAAAGAGTCTCTTCGACTGCATAGCAGTACAAGCCACACAAGATGCCATCTTACACAATGCATTGTCGATGAGATCATTGCACTCATGTTGTATATATCACACACACCCACTCTCTCTCTTGTCTTTGTCTCTCTTCTCTCTTGCGTCTTTTCATTTATTAATATTTTGTTAATACTGAATAGATACTAATTTGGATTTTCTAAATAAATAAAAAAATGATTTCATTCTCCCCCTCCACCCATAATTTGGTATCCTAACTTAGTCTCTACATATGTGAAGTAATTATTTAGTATTTCAAGAGTAATGCTACTTCTTCTCATATAATAGTGAGTACCATTTATATGTATGGAATGAGCACTGCTTCTCAGGAATAATTTTACATGCATGTGAAGGTTTTGTCGGCAATTCCTTTAAAACATAAGGTTTCGGCAATAACTAATGCAGATGCTTGAATGGAGAAAAGATTGGGTGCCAAATGTAGCTGGGGAGATTGCATTTGTATTTGCAATGGGAATGTGGGTGACAAGCTTTCCTCGCGTGAGGCGAAAGATGTTTGAGGTTTTCTTCTATACCCACCATCTCTATGGGTTCTATATCTTCTTCTATGTACTGCATGTTGGCGCTGCCTACTTCTGCATGATCCTTCCTGGAATATACCTCTTCTTTATTGATCGGTTCTTGAGATTCCTACAGTCCAGACGAAGGGCTAGATCAGTCTCTGCACGCATCTTACCTTGTGACACTGTTGAACTGAACTTCTCCAAGAGCCCAGGTATAAAACAACAATAATCAATGTGTACATTCACTACAACTATTCCACATTTAACATGCAATTTTGCCTCCCAGGGTTGATTTATAATCCCACAAGCATATTGTTTTTAAATGTGCCTAGCATTTCCAAGCTTCAGTGGCACCCTTTTACAATTACTTCTAATTGTAATATGGAGCCAGATAAGCTCAGCATTGTCATCAAACGCGAGGGAAGTTGGTCCCAAAAGCTTTACCAGGAACTTTCTTCTTCTGTGGATTACCTTAATGTTTCTGTTGAAGGACCTTATGGTCCTACTTCCTCTCATTTTTTGAGGTCAGTTTTAACCATGAAAGACTTCCCTACTATAGTACTGCAAAGGGTCTAGCTTCTAAATTATAACATATGCTAAACTACTACAAATTTTACAGTATATAACCCTTACAAATTGATGTGACAATAAATATAATTGGCAGATTTCAAAAACATAATAAATTAACGTTATTTTTTGGTTGTGATTAGTAACAAATCAATTTATAAATATTATGCTGTAAAATTCATTATTATATGTTTATAACTTTGAATTGCTTTGTCATTTAATATGATTGATCTTTGTTTGGCACTAGGCATGAGTCCTTGGTGATGGTGAGTGGAGGAAGTGGCATTACTCCTTTTATCTCCATAATTCGTGAGATCATTTTCCGAAGCCAAAGTGAAGAATTAGATGTTCCGCCAGTTCTTCTAATTTGTGCATTCAAGAACTTGGCAGATCTCACCATGTTAAATCTCTTACTTCCTATCTCAGACACAAACACACAGATTTCCAAAATGCAGTTGCAAATAGAAGCCTATGTGACCAGAGAGAATGAGCAGACTTTTACAGATACCCAGAAGCACCTCCAAACCATTTGGTTCAAGTCAGATCCATTTGACTCGCCTATTTCTGCAGCTCTAGGCCCAAACAACTGGTTATGGCTTGGTGCAATAATCTCATCATCATTTGTCATGTTCCTTCTCATTTTGGGCATTTTCACTCGTTACTATATTTTCCCTATTGAACAAGAAACCTATGAGCCTTACCATTTCACCTTGAGAGCTCTTTGGGACATATTTTTGGTTTGTACCTGCATTTTTATAGCTTCTAGTGCAATCTTTCTTTGGTGCAAGAAACAAAATGCCAAGGAATATGAGCGAATCCTAAACCTGAAAGCTCCAACACCACCAACTTCACCATGGTCTCAATTTTATGTTGCGGATAGGGAGCTTGAAAGCCTTCCTCATCAGTCCCTTGTTCAAGCCACCAAGGTGCATTTTGGTACAAAGCCTGATCTTAAGGGTAAGTTCCACTACCACACCCAAGTATGAGAGTAAATGTGCACACGGCCTTCTTTTTTTTCTTTTTTTTCTTTTTTTGAGCGATGCTATGAATATTACAAGCTTTATTACATATGCCTTATAAATTTATGTGTCGCCACTAACCGAAAGAGCATAATTCAATCATTTATTTATTTAGTTATTAAAGTGACACCAATCACGTGTGTGTGTATTATTATATCAGTTTGTAGGTCTTTTTGTAGTAAATTGATAATAACTTAAGCATTTTTCCATGATTAATATATTTGGTGACATTCTTGCATTGTAGAAATTCTGCCTAGGTGCGACGGATCAGATATTGGAGTCCTAGTTTGTGGCCCAAGAACTATGCGACATGAGGTTGC
Organism: Quercus suber; assembly: GCF_002906115.3. NCBI lineage: Eukaryota > Viridiplantae > Streptophyta > Magnoliopsida > Fagales > Fagaceae > Quercus > Quercus suber. Next base: position 1,862,495 of record NW_027069527.1, on the reverse strand, counting down.
CAAAATTTGTTCTTCTGGGTTGGCAGATAATTTGCATTTCGAGTCCATCAGCTTTAATTGGTGATGTATTTGGAAGGTGATTGTGTTCGATATAGCATTGCAGACAATCTACTTTTAACGTAGGGGATGCGATGTTGGAAACTTTTAAGCCCATAGCTCAAGAAATGTTTTGACATTTGTAAATATTTGCTCACCCTGTTTGATAGATAATCGAATTATTTCAGGACTACAAGCTACACTGGAAGGGGATTCTAATTTGCTGGTGGCGCAGTCCCTTGCCGATGATGCACTGAGTTTTTGCTGGTTTTGGTAGCTTAATTTATTAGAGATTCGATGATCTTTTTTAAGTGTTTCCATTGTTTAAACTTTTCTCACAGGGAAAGGAAATAACTTAGCTCATAATCTGGCCAGACATTTTATAAATGTTTTTGATATTTAGTGTGGATGAAAGATGTTCCTCTACAATTTTATTTATTTATTTATTTATTCAGGATGATTTAGCCTTCTGTTCTTATTTTTAAAATCATTGACATTTTCCACAACAACAACAACAACAAAAAATCTTATGTCGCAGATTATAATCGGTTGCTTAACACTTTTACATGGACATACCACTTTTTCTTCCACCACTCATTGACAACCTCATATAATAGTTATGGCAAATGGTGTGAAAAGGTGTGTGGTCCTAGAATTTTTGTAGATAATGAGATAATAAGGATAAATTTTGGGGCACCAACTTTTTCACAAAATTTTTAACACGTTTATATATATATATATATATATGAATTGAATTCAAGTTATACTAGGTGTAACTCTAAGTAATGTTACACTACTCAATATTTTTTTTAATTTAATGCGAATTTTGACAAATTAATCATTGGATTACATTATCTTTATATATTCTCCATGTTTGCAAAGTTTCAAAGTAATCAAAAATCAATAATCATGTCATCAATCAATTGTTTAAATTCAAGTTTTTGTAATTTAAAATATTGCATAAAATATGAGTTTATGAATTGAATAGTAAATAACATCTGATTGGTATAAAACTTGGCATGCATGTTAAATATATAGAACATATAATCCAATAATGAGATTTTCAAAATATGAATTAAATAACAAATTATTGGATGGTGTAACATTACTTAGAGTTACACCATGTGTAACTTGAATCCAACCTTATATATATATATATATATAAAAGATCAATTTCAAAAATAAATAACTATCCATTTGAATATTAAGGTATATTTTAACATTAAAAAAAAAAAACACAAAAAAGAGATCACGTTCATTATAATTTATCTAGGGAAAAGTTAACAGATATCCTAAGATCATTAGTTTAGAAAATATTTTAGAAACTTTTTATGAGAAAAGAAAAAGGTAATTAATTTATTTGACGGATTTTTATATTTTCCTACAAAGTGGTGTCAAAATTTTCTTAAAATGATTTATTAACAATTGCTCTAAGAGTATTCGTTAATAGGACCCAGAGGAAAACAATCAAATTTCTTGTATGTTGGCTAATATAGACTCATATAATTTAAAATTGTAATAGTTTGCAACTATATATACTATGAAAATTTATACATTTGAAAACTATATTAAAGTTTGAATTTTATTATGTTAACATGATATTATCTCCATTAATGAAGGAGAATGAAATGCAATAATTTTAACATGATATTATGTATACATGATATATATATATATATATATCATGTTTTTAAAACTTTTGAAAGCTAACAATAATGTTTTTTTTTTCTCTTCAATCAAAATTATTGCTTCTTTATTTTACTTTTTTCTATAATAATTTTATTTAATATAGTGACTATAATAAACATTGAAAAATATGTTTCTTTATTCCCTTTAAATAAAATTTGACATATAATTGTTTATTAATTACACCAACAAGAAAATCTTACTAAGGGAAAATAGAAAAAAATAATAATAAAATTATATAATACGTTAAGGAGGTTTGTGTTGTAATAAGCAAAAAGTGTTTTATACCCCTTGGTTGATTTAATCAAAATTTAATTAACCAGATTACTTAATGAATTCAATTTCTGATTAATAACTACAGTTTAAACACATCTCCAAATAAAGCAATCATACAAATAACACAACCATGTAGTGAAAAAAATTGTAAAACCATGTACGCATTCATACCCATATTCCTAATTATTACCCAATAAATACTTATTAACGTGATCCCACAATCTGCTTTAAGCAACTTAGACTCTTCTATATATCATAAAAAATTTTAACAAACCACGTTTATGACTATAGAGTGCTTTGAAAATTTCTTCTCCACCATAATGAACAAGGAAGGCTCTGTGACTTCAACCTTTGATCACCAATCAAAAATAATAGTTTTTATATTCACTTGTAGAGCACTCGGTATTTGGTCAAATTGAGCAGTTTAAATTTTTAATCTTGTTAGATGCATAACAAAGCACTCTTTAATTAATCTATTTGCAATTGACTTTAGTGAGCCCTTATATAGTTTAGGAAGTAGGGGTTAATTACCAACTCATTAGTTGACTTAATGAGCTTGATTAAGAATCAAGTTTCCCATGTCTCAATCAAGCAAGCCCTAGTCGAGAGACAATCAACAAGTTGATCTTGATCGATTAAGGGACGATTGAGGGTCCGTTGAAAATACAATAAAATACCCTTTCTTGAGATGAATCTTGGAGCTTGATCTTGTACTTTATATCTGACACCTACAGCTCCAAAACAAGATACATTGAAATAGGGTATTCTTATATTTTCAAGTCTTGTACTATTTTGTGGGATTTTTTAAAAAATAACTACAAAACTCAAACAATATTATTAGTTAGGCAACGTTTCAAATATATTACATTTCTAACAATTCAACTTCAGAGGAGTCGATTTTACTGTTCATATCGCCTATTTTTGCGCCACGTAGATAAAGAAATCGAGTCTTTTATACTCATTTTTTATACATAGAAATCGACTTCAGTGGGGTCGCATTCAATACAAAGAAAACGACTCCAGTGGAGTCGTTTTCTTTGTATTGAAAGCGACTCCACTGAAGTCGATTTCTCTGTGTAGAAATTCAAACGTCATTGCCGTCGGTGTTGCTCGTACCACCTCACAACCAGAAGAACCCCAGAAGAAATCAAATCCAAAACGGAGTCGTACCTGAGCGTGTTCTCCTCCACTGATCCGATCTGATCACTTGAAGCTTTCACCGGGGTTTGGTCAGAATCGGCGCCTGGATTCTTCGTGCTTCGCCGTCGGTGTTGCTAGGTTCGTCAGTCGGGGTCTGGTGAAATCGGCGCCTGGATTTCGTCGGGGTTTGGTGAATCGGCACTGGTTTCGTCGGTGTTGCTCGTCGGTGTTGCTCGTCGGCGCCTGGGTTCGTTTGCTGTGTTTGCTCGTTGGTGTTGCTCGTCGGTGCCTGGGTTCTTCTGTCGCATGGGGTTTTTTAACACAACTGAAGTTAACTGTGTGGAGTTCGTGGTGTTGGTGGGTTTTTGGGCAAATCGACTTCAGTGGAGTCGTTTTCAATACAAAGAAAACGACTCTAGTGGCAATTAGGAATTCATCCAGAAGATCTCTGACTGTAGCTGTGATGGTTGTCAATTCTTGATCAATTGCTTGGATTTTCTTTTTCAGGTCCTCAATAGGAGTCGTTTTCTTTGTATTGAAAACGACTCCACTGAAGTCGATTTCTATGTATAAAAAATGAGTATAATGGACTCGATTTTTTTATCTATGTGGCGCGAAAATAGGCAATATGAACAGTAAAATCGACTCCTCTGAAGTCGAATTGTTAGAAATGCAATATGTTTAAAACGTTGCCTAACTAATAATATTGTTTGGGTTTTGTAGTTATTTTCTAAAAAATCCCCTATTTTGTTATTGGAACTCTTTGTAAATTTTCATTGTAAAATGCTTAAGCTATTGTAACTATCTAATGTGATATAACTATGGTAATTCTCTTCGGTCAGACATAGGAAATTTATCTTCTTTAAAAAAAAAATTCAAATTTTCAAAGTTGATAAATTAAATCGTCTTAAAAACTCCTAATAGCATGTGGGATTTTATAGTACAAACAGGATTCAAAATTACAACCACTTATTTTGATATTATGATAATTTATCATTTTTTTCAAAAGTTTAAGTTGTTAGAAAATGATAAATTTAATCATTTAACCATATTTCTATGCAAAAGTGATAGGTTAGTCAACTTGAAAAATCCACAATAAGTTGTTTTTCATATAAATCTTAAAAAATAAAAATAAAATAATTTTATATAAATAATTAGTGCACCATGTATAAATAATTGATACATGAATATTATTAATTGGCACCTCCCCATGCACAAAGTGCTTGGGAGTTTAGAAGGGAAAGGATTCGAGCTGCGGGGTTAGCAGCATATTATAATTATCTCTTTTAAAAAAAAAATTTGAGGCTACTACAGTGTTTGTTTTGTAAATATATAAAACTAAAATTAATACAATTAAAATATGAATAATATGTGTATAGTGAATTCATAAATATTTAGTTATTTATTCAGTAAAAAATTACATTTAATTAATTTTTTCTAATTAAGTGTACAATAATTTTTTATATTATTTGTAGGGGTGTTGGGCCCAAGAACCCATATTTATGTGTATATTAGGCCAGGGACCCAATTCGAGGACGTTAAACAATCCGAGGACAGGTAAACACCTTCATAAGGAAGCATGTTAGTAAATGAAGAGGTGAAATATGGTTAGTGACATCCAGAAGGGTGGTCCGAGGGGAATCATTCCTTGGCTGAGCAAAGCCGAGGCCAGAGGATGTGGTCGCCCATCAAGAGTAACATTCTGGATCATTCCACTAAAGAGGATAAGTATCCAGAAGAAGGAGGATGAAAGGAGGCAATGAAATATCTTAAGGGAAAGTTGCTATCACCGCATTTAATACTCTGTAACTAACTCTCTGGCCTCATTAATGAAGAAGTGATACCTGAACAGACTTTCAACCTTACAGCTACTACCTAAAGACTTTAGGAAGGTGCTGATGGGATAAAGATCAATATCTACAATCTGATCTGCACATGGAATGTGGAAATGAAAGGGGAAGATAGTATAAAATGGAGGGGAGACTTTGAGAGTAAGGGATCGGAGATTAAGAGAAACATACTGTAGCAACCAAGAACTAAATCTGTAATCCAACTTGAGAGAAATCTATAAGAATTGATCTCCACAGACTTTGCCGAGGAAGATTTTCTTTAGTTTAAATCGGTCTATTTTCTTTTTTTTTGTCATCCAACTCATTAAAGCCTAGTTTTTCAACCCATTCTCTACAAATTTATTGTATTAGACTTTTTGGGCCTAAGTTCATTCATCATTTGAGTTAGGGACCCAATTTGTGTCCTTACATTATTGATGGCATATATTAATAAATTTTCTTTTTTCTCTTTATAGTTTTTGTTTTAATTGTTGGCAAAACAACTAAATATATGAGCAAGAATTATATTCCAAAACCATTATTATTTTTGGATAATAATCACTATTCCAAATTGGCTGCTGGGTCTAAATTCTCACCCCCAAAAAAATCACTATTCCAAATAAATTATTTTCCTATTTTTTATATAAATTTTTAATAAAATAGCCATATAAATTAATTTTATATAAATCACAATCTGTCATATATTTATTTGACTTTCCTTGTAAAATAACCTAAGTTTAAAATAGAAAAAGAAAAATCAATAACATTGCATACCATGGTTGGTGGAATATAAAATAGGACACAAAAAAGTGAGATAGATAATTTGTATTCAAAATATATAATAATTTTTCAATTATGAGCTTTAATGTACCTTTCCAAAGAAGTAAATACACTTGTTAATGATTCATTAGCTTACACACACAAATTCATTATGGTTACGTGTGCTTTTATGAATATGTAGAATTTGACTTTATCTTTTAAAAATTTATTAAGAAATCATTTAATAACGAATTAAATGCACTTTAACCCCTGCACTTAGGACATTTGTCAACAAAAGCCATATAATTATTAATAATTAGTATACCAAGATAATTAATATATTTAAATCCCATTAAAACATGACAATTAATTAGTAATATGATTCTCAAAATAATAATAATAATAATTAGTAATACTTTAACATTAGTGCAAAATTGAGGTGTAACGTCATGCTCTCCCACGTAAAGTTTCTTTATATTGATATATTGATTTTACATTCTTGCTATATAAGGTATGGAAGAAACTCTCTCAACACCAATGAGTACTCTTGTGGCTCTTGGCACAGATAGTGAGGGAGAAATGGATTCGGCAGAGATGAAAGCAACTGCTTCAAGTGAAGGAATGAAGGCCGTTCAATCAGCCATAAGGTTGCTTGTGATGATGATTTGTATTGGTTACACCATGGTTTGGATCATGATGCCCACAAACACTTTTTATTTGATATGGTTGCCTGCTATCCATTCAAAAACAGATTCAACATATTTCGGAACACAAGGTTTGCACTCATAATAAAAATTTAATCCTCTTTTATATTATTTGGTGGAAGTTTGTAAAGTTCATTCCTAAATTGAAAGCCAAAATATTATTAGTGTTGAGCTGATGTTGGTGGTTCAAATTTGTTACGAAAACAATCCAGGTGTAAAGATATTTTATTATTTAAACCAAATGGTTATTGATAAATTATCATTTGTACTAAAAGTTTGAACTTTAGAGACAAGGTTTGAAATTCAAGACCACCTTTTTTTTCAAGCTATGAGATGATGAATTTAATTATTCAATCATTATTTACAAAGATATAACTCTCTAACTACTACACAAGGTCGATCGGTAAATTAATTAGTTATGTTCTTAACTGGCCAAAGGGAGCACTTTTTTTTTTTTTTTCATCTTCTCAAATTGTAACCAAGTTAAGTTTTACAGTCTCATATTTTTCCCTTTTCATTATATAGGGGCAAATATGCTTATTTTCACATTCCCCATCCTATTGATAGCCACTTTGGCCTGCCTATACCTTCATTTGAGAAAGAAAAATGTTGATAACAACAATCAAAGGTACGGAAGTTTATTTATATATGTTTATAGTCATAAGATAATAAGAAAATGACTTTACCAAACAAAGAAATTAACGATCTTTTGTTTATAGCACGGTGGACAATTCTTGTTTGGCATCATGGAGAAGACCAGTGCTAGTGAAAGGCCCTCTTGGAATTGTTTCTTGGATTGAACTATGCTTTTTGACCATGTTTATTGCACTCTTGATTTGGTCGGTCTTTTCTTACTTACATGGTATGTTTGCCTATATCAACCAAGAGGCAGCACAAAAGAGAGAGCATGTGTAAGAGATCCTGTTCATTCTTCAAAGTTTACCATTTTTATCATGGATGCTAAGTGATATCATACCAAAAACTAAAAAGCAAAACTCATTTCTTAAGCATCTTTAACAATTTAAAAGGTTTTAAGTGATAACCTAGTAATAATATCTTTTGTGTTACTGTTAGTACCATATATGGTTCAAAACTTTCCTCTCCCTCCCCCATTATTTACCTAAAACAAAATTGTACCATTCATTAGGTATAGCACCATAACTTTCCCAATTAAAGTTAATCATGTGGCCATAGAAACTACTCCTATACACAAGGAAATGCATTGGCCACTAAGCCAAGAAATCTCATGGTTATGCCCCTTTGACCAAAAGTGCATTGATTGGATTAAATTAGAGATCTCAAATATACAGAACTGTGAGTATCTAATTAATTAGTTTTTTTCTCCTTTTCTTCCTGTACTATTTGTGAACTAAGGAAAAGGCAAAGAAAATGAATCCCAAAGTGATTAAAGGTAGCAATTTTGGCAGGTGGGAAGCAAAGTTGGAAAGTTCAGCGCTAATGCTAGGCCTGGTTGGGAATATCTGTTTAGCCTTTCTCTTCTTTCCTATATCTAGAGGATCTTCGGTTTTACAACTCATTGGCCTCACCTCTGAGGCAAGCGTCAAGTATCATATCTGGCTAGGCCATATCGTAATGACCCTATTTACTGCTCATGGCCTAGGTTACATTCTCTTTTGGGCTAATACACATCAAATTTCACAGGTAAATTATGGTATAATTTATAAGTTTTTATTTTAAGAGACTATGGAATTGTGAACTCTTGAACGTGCAAGCATAAATGGTGCCTTACAAAAGTTCGTGCCTTTCTTGGGGCCTAGGCAATGGCATGATTCATTTGATCAAATTTTCACTTCATCTTAAGCTAAATATGATATAACTTGGAAACAAAATTCACAACTACCGACATGACAAGTTGTTATTTGTGAGTAGAAAGAATGATATTAGTATAGACTTAGATGGAAACAAGTAAAAGCTTACCAATTAAATTATTGTGAAAAATATTGTAAAAATTATTGTGTTTGTAGCATCATTCAGCAAATAAACACATAACTCTCTGGAAAGCACAAAAATTAATGTTGCTTTAAAATAAGTCATACATTCTATATACCATATAACTGATTGTGCTTGACCATAGATGCTAAAATGGAACAAGATCGGTATTTCAAATGTGGCTGGAGAAGTAGCTTTGCTGTCAGGATTAGTCATGTGGGCAACAACTTTCACACCTCTAAGGCGAAAGATTTTCGAGATCTTCTTCTATACTCATCATCTCTACATTATCTTTGTTGTCTTCTTTCTGCTTCATGTGGAATTCTCCTATTCTTGCATCATGCTACCGGGGTTATGCCTCTTCTTAATTGATAGGTACTTGAGATTCTTACAATCCCAACAAAGGGTTAGCTTCGTTTCAGCCCGAGTTTTACCATGTCAAGTAGTTGAGTTGAATTTCTCCAAAAGCCCAGGTGAAAATTTTCATTTTTGCAGTCATAACTGATTTAATCTTATGCTCTCCTTTTTTCTTTTCTTTTTTTTTTTGGTCCAGCTTCAATTTAATCTCTAACAAAGTAGTTGGACTAGTATCATGGATAGGAATTGCAATGGGACCTAAACTGCTTATTATATATAGAAGAAACATTAAGATATGCAATTTTCTTGCCAGAGTTGAGCTATACTCCAACAAGCACTATCTTCATAAATGTGCCTAGCATTTCCAAGCTGCAATGGCACCCTTTTACCATCACCTCCAGCAGTAATATGGATCTTGACCACCTAAGTGTCGTAATCAAATGTAACGGAAGTTGGTCACAGAAATTATATCAGAAGTTGTCGTCCCCTTCACCTGTGGACCGTATTGAGGTCTCCATTGAAGGACCCTATGGACCTCTTTCAACTCAATTTCTAAGGTGTTTGCATACATTTAAAGCTGCTCCCATATTTGGTTTGAACATGTTTTATCTAAAAGACAGTTTCCATGTAGTATTTAAAGCTGTGAAAATAAGATTGATGCACAATTGCTAAAGACATTTTCCCTGGAAGGTTCAAAACTCACTATAATGTGTATGTGTTCATTCAATAATTATCTCATTCATCCGATACATGTATCATCTCTCTCACAATATGTGGATCACACACAATATGGGACTCGCATGTTTACAAAAGAGATGATGCATATGCTAAATGTGGTGCAGGCATGACATGCTAGTAATGGTGAGTGGAGGAAGCGGCATTACTCCCTTCATCTCAGTCATTCGTGAGCTCCTCTTTAGGTCCAACACAACAGGTGGCAAGACTCCTAGGGTTCTTCTTATATGTGCTTTCAAGAAGTCTTCGGATCTTACCATGCTAGACCTCCTTTTCCCACTTTCAGACACCAACCTTGAGAGTTCTCGCTTGCAATTACAAATTGAAGCCTATGTAACAGGAGAGAAAGAACATACAACACACAACCAAAAGCTCCTTCAAACCATTTGGTTCAAACCCAATTCGTTGGACGCACCAATTTCTGCAGTTTTAGGCACAAATAACTGGCTCTGGCTTGGCGCAATAATTTCTACTTCTTTTATCATTTTCCTCCTACTCATCGGCATTCTGACACGTTGTTATATATACCCAATTGACCGTAACTCTGATAAGATATTCTCTTACACTTTGAGGTCTGCTCTAAACATGTTATTCATATGTCTGTCAATAGCTGTGACTGCCACTGCAGCTTTTCTTTGCAACAAAAAACAGAATGATAAGGAACTGAAGCAAATTCAGAACGTGGATATGCCAACACCAATGACCTCGCCAGGCTCATGGTTTCACAATGTCGGTAAAGAATTGGACATCCTTTCCAGTCAGTCTTTTGTCCAAACCACAAAGATCCACCTTGGTGAAAGGCCAAATCTGAAAAGTAAGCTATTTATCTTCAAAAATGATCTTGAACATCATAAAAATCCTCACATACATAGCACTTCTCAAATGGATAGTTTTTATCCGAACTTTTGATGGAGTTATGTCCCTTTCAAGCCATAATCTGGCATCGTTGCACGCTTGTGCACCTGGTTACCAACTTCCTATTTGCCTACAGCATCCTGAACAAATCATTAAATCCAATTCTGAAGAATTTGAGAACCAAATAATGTGTCACAGTATCTGATATCTGTGCATTTCCAATTCTTGCAGAAATGCTAATGGGGTGTAAAGGATCAAGCATTGGAGTTCTTGCTAGTGGCCCAAAAAGATTAAGACAAGACGTGGCAGCAATCTGTTCATCTGGTTTGGCAAACAACCTACACTTCGACTCTATTAGCTTTAGCTGGTGAGCTTAGGAAAAGCTATCATGGATTCAAACAAGCCACACTTGGAAAATGTTAGGCCTATAGAATATTTATAACTTCTTCAGTTATAACCTACTAAAAGTAGTACCATGGTTTATCGTTTCGTTTTTAAGATTTGTAATAAATAAACGATCTCTTGAATACGATGTTAGAAAGATTGAAAGATCAAAGCAAAGCTTTCAGTATCATGTAGTACAAATTCATCCAAAGAAACTTGGAGAGAAAAATCAATCAAACTGATTCCATTGCAAAGAAGCAAAACAAAAATATATGTTATATGCTGAGAACATAACAAGTGCAAAAATTATTACATTAGAAGTTCTAATAGCCATATACTTTTCTCCTCCAGATACTCCACACCCTTCAAAGTCATAAAACTCAACCATCTCCACTAGATTCAAGAAAAATTGCAAACTGAAAATAACAATCGATAATGTACAACACTTTGTAATCCAATCCAAATTATACAGTTGCAAGAAAGAGTTCTTGACAAGATTGACAACTGGTGCCAAAACAATGATTTTCTCATTAAAAGAGAAGAATTCTTGGAGCCTTAATATGATTTTGCAAAAATGGCCACTTCCTCTGCAGGATTACCAGTCATCAAGCACGTTTTATTTCCTTGAGGCTGTTCAAAGGGAAAGCATCTAAGGGTTGCCCCTGTCTCTTCTTTCACTTTTAACTCATCCTCATCACTGTAAATTGATTGTAGCTTGATATTAAAATGTGTGATGCTACAATCACTAGAAATTTTACTACATAATCCTTACAAACTCATGTTTCAACTTTAAATACAAAGCAAAAGCATAATTTAATATTTATTTATTATGTTGTTGATGTGGCCCCGATCACATTCATTGTCACATTAGTTTTTAAGTCATTTTATGGTAAAAGTGATAATAGCTTTAGTATTTTCCTATTGGAATTACAATGTCATAGATCTAAGTTGTATGTTTCAACATACTTCACATACATGTCCTCTAAAGATTAAAATAATTAAATATAACATACCTAGCTGACCATGGACCCCTCGCCCATTTGCCCTGGGAGATTGCCACTTTAAGTTCATCATATGAGCTCACATCAACAATATTGCTGCAGAAGATATCATCCTTGTCAGTGGGTGCATATGTCCGTGTAATGTGTGTCAAATCACATGAAAGTAAAACTATAAAGGAAGCAAATGCTATCTAGGAATGTGCAAGATCCAGGCTATTCATAGTTGTAGGCATTATTATGTTTAAGTCCAAAAAACACTTACCAGGCTACCAGAAATAGTCTTATGAATCCTTCCCATAGGTATAACATGGATTTATCATAGCCAAGTTTTGATAATTTAATAATTACAATCGGAGAGGGGGGATTTGAACCCTAGACATTTCCATTGGAAACACCAAGAGGTGCCAATTGAGCTACAAGGCTCTTGGCACGTATCATATCCATGTTATAACCATAAAACCACATAAACTTATATTAAGTTAAAAACCAGCAGAAATTCAAGTTCTTTATTATGATGCTTAAAGCCATTTGAAAGAACATAAAATCTATTTATTTAAGCTTTTTAATTAGTGAACATAGATATACTTTATAAGTCAATTACGCTGATGTACTTTCTGGAAGTGAACATTATGTAATCAGGTTTCTAACACAACTATCCCTCACATACTTTTGTGCATACCCACAAATTTGCTGAAAGAAAGAACCGACTTATCAAATTGTTGAACAATGTGGTATGCAGACTGTCCATGCCCTATATTTTCATATTATAATTTTTTTGGTAATAAAAGCCATATCAAGAGTATGCACCTGTCTCGAAATGAAGTTGCTTGTTCCAGAAGAGCTGACTGGATCTCGTCCAATTTGTCTTTTACATAAGCTTCTAAACTTGAAGGTTCCATAGATATTCCAAACACTTTCCCTTGCTTTCCAGGAATATCTCTCCTAGATATGACCACGCTTCCACTGGAAACATCACGAGGACCAATCTCAATCCTTAGAGGGACTCCCTATAAAAATCAGGATCTTATTGAGGTACTTGATGGTAATACAATATCTTCGGGCAAACTCTTTTTCTTATTCTCTCATGTAAAAAGAAAAAAGTAGGTCCAGTTCATGTTAGCAAGAATCAAGATCCAACTATATTATGCAAGCCATACAATGATGTAAGCATGAAAAGCAACAATGAATATTGGGTGAAAATGTATAAAGGCACCTAATATACTAAAAGCAACAATCAAGACCCAATATATGAATGAGAACGGTCCATATGGGATCATATCACAGATTGAATACTATGATGAAGTCCAAAACTATGTCCAAGTCTGTTGAAATTTGTGACAGGTATCAAAGGCCCATTCCATCAACTTCCACATGAAGCATGAATATGAACAGATGAAATAGTTAACAGCTGATGGTTTTTTCAACTTATGCTGAGAGCTTACTACATAAGAAATTCATATTATTAAACCTAGGGAAGAAGCAGCAACCAAAGAGTGGCATTTATGTTTGATGCCTAAGAATAAGGACAAACCTTCATCTCCCAGAAATTGAATTTCCATCCTGGAGTTCTTTGGTCTGTGTCATCAAGTTTAACTTTGACCCCTGCAGTTTGCAGAACTTCTTTTACAGATGATGCAGCATTTAGAACTCCCACCTTGTCATCATCCTTCTTCCAAATAGGTATGATTACCACCTGGAAGCATGCAATGCACATTTTAAAAGATAAATTGTAAGAGCAAGAACGAACAGAAATAAAAATAAAAATAAATTTTTTTAAAAAAAGTGAATTTAACTATGCATTCATTTTTCTGAGAAACAGGAACATTAAACCAGAGTTAAGTAGGTTGTCCGCTTGTGTAAAATTTAGTCACTTTTCAAGAATGTGGCTGAGATGGAAACAAACGACCTATATCCTGTAATAACAGGATTCTAGCAGTAAAGACAGTTAAATTTTGACAACAAACAACCTCCGGAAGAGGGGGGTTTGTTATGGCGGATTGGTGCTGTTTATGTTGATCTGATGGGGAATCTGTTAGTCATTTGCTGCTGCATTGTTCTCTTGTTTCCAATTTGTGGTTGTTCATTTTTTGTCTAGTTGGGATTGATTAGATTATGCCAAATTCTGTTGCCACCATGCTGGAATCTTGGGATGGAGTGAGGGAAGTTCGAAGATTTGTGAAAGTTTGGAGGGCAGCTCCAGCTTGTCTTATGTGGCGTATTTGGAAGGAACACAATCGAGCATGTTTGAGGTAAAGGAGCTATCTCTGCCGAATCTCAAGTTTATATTTTTGAAGACTATTCGAATGGGTATCACAGTCCTTTACCCTTTCTACATACTCTTTAGTGGAGTTCCTAGATCTATATGCCTATGTTGTTGATAGAAAGGCTTTGATCTTTTGATTCCTTTCTTTTCCATTCTGCATGTTTCACCAATAGTATACTACCTGTATACATTTTTTAAAATTTTTAATGAAGTTCAATTAATTATCCAAAAATAGAAAAGGCAGTAAAGACAGCTATTGACTAAGATAGTAGATCTTTTTTTTTATAAGTAATAAGATTTATTAATATCAAAAAGGGGGACACCCTAGTACACAGAGAGTGTACAAGGGGTCAACAATTCAAGTACAAAAATTACAAGAATCAAGAAAATCAAGAAAGGAAGAGAATGATTGGTTTCGCATAGCAGCCAACCAATCCAATAACATTCTAAAGAAAAATAACTTGAGGTCTGGTATGGATCTCTCATTATCTTCAAAACACCTACTATTTCTTTCCCTCCAAAGACCCCACATTAAGCAATGGGGAACAATAAACCATATATGATCATTTCGAAGACAACTAAGCCTTCCTTGCCAGCAAACTAGGAGCCCCACAACAGACTGCGGCATAACCCATCTTACTCCAAATAAACCCAAAACCATAGACCAAAAATCCTTAGCAACTGGACAACGAAGAAAGAGATGGTCAACCGATTCACCATTACACTTGCACATGCAACACCAATCCAATATCTTCGTAAATTACTAAGATAGTAGATCTTTTTGTTTCTGTCAGAATTAATCCAAATTAAACGATTCATAAATAAAACTATATTTATTATTAAGTTAAATCAAACAGAATTACATCTGCTAATATTTCATTGTAAGAATTTTTTATGCTATTTTATCAAACACAGAAACTTTCTAGGCTTATATCACAAGAACTACATTGAGTCTCATTCCTAAACTTTAGGAATTCAACCATTTAAAATAAATCTCAACAAATGCAATATAATGATTATGAAAACACCAAAAGGCACTGCAATCTACCTGTATTGGTGCAACCCTTGGGGGAAGCATTAGGCCTGCATCATCTCCATGGGTCATGATAATACCACCAACAAAACGGGTACTAATTGCCCAGGATGTTTGCCATACATGTTGCCTTTGTCCATTTTCATCTGTGAACTACAGAAACACATTTTGATCAGTTTCATTTCAGTTGACAGATCAAAACAATAGTTCAAGAAAGAAAATCAGTAATTAATGAATTTTTAGGAAGAACAATCTAAATTGAATTCTCTGAAACAAACATGGCAATAGTGAATAATAAAAAAAGATCATCTACCTCATATATTTTAGAATGAAAACAGTTCAGTGAGGGCAAACCATGCACAACTCACTATGACACTTGCACTAGACGGCTTATAATCAGAATGCAATTCATCAATTATATACTTATATTGCAGCCCAAACAAAATAATAAAAAGTGATGAAAGTAGTGACAAGAGAGAAGCAAAAATAATCTTGAAAATGCATCCCTATAACATGAATATTAAATTTTTACACACTAAGAGAATTTTTTTTAAATAAAAAGAACACTTGGTAAAGAAAAATTGTTCCAAATAAGTTCATTGTAATAAACAAAAAGCGTGTTGACTAATTTCTGAAGTAAACAAATGTATTAATTAAAAACAAGACTCTTCACACACACCTGCATGCAAGCCAAGCCTCCCTTGAGATTAAATCAAGGGTTTAAGAATTATGGATGAATAGAGAAGTAGGGATAGAGGTCGGAACATGAAAATAAGAGTCAAAAGAGGAAAACTGCATTGTATAGATACACACACACACACAAAAGTATGATAGGACAGCCTTATCAACATTGATGAGGCCACACCCATTCTCATATACATTGGTAAGATCACTTGCAAATAAAAACCGTTGAAATACATAAGTTTTCTAAATTTGGTTCAAAATACTGAGCCAAATGGCTTCATTTTCACTTGAATTTGAATAATAAAATGCATATAGAGATAACAGTGCATATAGAGATAATAATAAAATACCAATTTTTAATAGAAGAAAATAAAAATTATTTAAATTATTATTTTTCATCATATTATTCTAGCATAAGAACCCTTAACCTATTCAATATCTCAAAACTGTAATAAATTTTCATAAGTATAGGTGAAGCCCCATCAAGATTGATAGGGTATCAAAAAATCATAGTTTATACATACATAGCTACATACATATATAAATAAACACACACACACACACACGCATATATATGTATTTGTGTGTGTGTGTGTGTGAGAGCGCGTGTGTGTGCATGTGCACATGCATGCACACACATAAACTAACCAAGAGAGAGTGAGAGAGAACATCTTCTAACAGAAATTTGAAGAAAAAATAGAAGTTATTTGTAGAATAGAGGCTATAGAGTTATTCAATAGTGAAGAAAAGTACCGCAAGCAGGTGGAGAGAGTAGAGGAAAGAGTCAAGAGTTGGTTATAATAGTATAGAACTTTTTTAAATTATTAAACTACCATAACAACCTTACAAGAATTAAGTTTTTTATCTAAAAGGTTAGTTGTTACTTGTTAAACAAGGTGATTTTAGGGATTTTATGAGAAAATGGCACACTGAAAACTACCTCACAATTGACTTCATTAGTAGCATAGATTAAAAAAAGAAGCACAATCAACGAGATTCTTAGAATGCTGCAGTGCACATTTACACTTGAAAATTACTCATTAAGAATTACAGTAGTGTCAACCACCTGGGTTTCAAAAGCACGAGAGAAGTTCTGCCCAAGATTATGGCTGGTTCCAGCCTGTAATGCCTTCCGATCACCCATCATGGCTTCAATTGTATAGGTAATAGAAGCACCAGCAAATGTTTCTACTCTAGATTTTCGACCTACAATAACAGGTATTGCAGCTTGCTCATAAGCAAATTTTGTATAGACATTAATCATCTGCATTGCCTGCAGTTCAGAAGCACCAAGCATTAAACGAAAACTATACTTTGATACAGCTATCAAAGAGTAGTCATTATGGAAAGAAGATGCAAACCTCATTCTCTGCCTCTTCTGGAGTGGCATGAGCAGTATGTCCCTCCTGCCAAAGAAATTCGAGAGTCCTCACAAAGGGTTTTGTGCGATGCTCCCATCTTGTGACATTCACCCACTGAACCAAATAAATTGTACCAAATAAGAAACAACAGTATGTAATCCACACCCCCCCCCCCCCCCCCACGTTTCAATGTAACTGGAGGCACTTCAAATGAGATGACATAGCTCTACCTGGTTAACCATGAGTGGAAGATCACGGTAACTATGAATCCATTGAGTGAACATGTGATTAACCATGGTTTCACTTGTAGGTCGAACCTGCCAGAGCCTCAGGAAGTGCAACAATCAAAGCCAAACCTTAGGTCATAGTCTTTTAAGAACTTAAGAAGGCACATGCCTCAGTCAGCTTATGATTAAAATCATCATAGGAAAACAGTCGTATATGTCAAGAAAATATAGGCCAAATGTCAGGCAGTTGAAGAGTGTATGTACCACAAGTTTTTCTTCAAGTTCCTTTCCTCCTCCAATTGTCACAAGAGCTAATTCAGGACTGAAGCCCTCAACATGGCTAGCCTCTTTCTCTATAAATGAGTATGGTATAAACTGCAATAGAAAATGAGGATACAATTATCAAACAATTGAGGTTTTTGAGTATACATCACATTTATCAGGGTTTTACATAGAAAGAATTCACTGACATCATTCAAAGAACTATCAATTTCGAACAGTCAATTGCACAGGTATAGCCCCTTCCAATCGACTTTACCCATCTGTAACTATGAGGCGTCAATAACCTCATTCAAGTTACAAGCCAATAAAGGGAACCTCATTAAGGTCATTTCATCCCCAAAATCACTTCCTATACTAAAAAAAAAAAAAAAAAAAGCTTCTAACTTTATCGCCCTTATGCAAAAAAGTACTCAACACTGAATCACAGATAGCTCATTTTGCAAGACAACAGAGTGCAAAATCAAGGTGCACCTCAATAGAATATTTTGAAAGCAAAAACCATGAACTTTCTGATCAAATTGGTTAACTGAATTAAACTAAAAAACAGGATTTATATATTCATGTGCTTATCTTGAACAAATATATGAGGCTAAATATAAGAAAGTGAACACAATCAAGTAAATGTTGTTCTTTCAATTCTCTTTTAGGTTTCAAAGCTAACAATCATATATTAGAGCCACAACACACCTGTGGAAAATACATGTTACTGTGACCTGTCTCCTTGAACCTAACATTCAGATATTCCTGCAAAAACAAAACCCCCAAAAAAAAAAAATTTCACTGTGAATCCAAAAATCAAAAGAAATAGTTTTCCTTGCTTTTTTTTTCTCGAGAAATGAAATTACATTGGAAAATAGAGTTAACCTGAATCGCTTCCCAAATGGCATAACCGTAGGGGCGAATAACCATGGTGCCACGCACAGGACCATAGTCAGCGAGCTCAGCGTTGGCAATGACATCCAGGTACCAAGCGTTGAAGTCCTGCGACCGAGGCGTGATGACCCGGTCTCTGTCCGGGTTGACTCGGCTCTTCGCGTTGCTATCGACTCGTTGTTCCTCGCTCGCCGTCTCCGCAGCCGCAGTTCCCTGAGACGACGAGAATCGAGCAGCTAGCGGCGGCGGCGGCGGCTGCTGAGACTGAAACCGGTAGCTCCGACTCCGCCGTATAAACGCCGGAGAACGCCGCCGGAGAGAATTGGCGGTGGTGGTGGTGGTGGTGATGGGAGAGAAGAGAGAAGTGAGAGATGGGAGTCTCAGAGACACCACCATTTTTACAGTGTTCGAGTGTGCAAGTGAAGAAGAGCGAGGGAGATGAGGTTTCGATACCGTTTATTTGTTATCAGACTGTTTTAGTTTTGATAGGCCCAATTTTGTTTTTGAGTTGGGGGCCCATCATGTTATGGAAGAAATAAAGCCCACAGCTAGTTTTATCCAACAGACGAATCCAAACTGAAATTTCAAGTGCAAACTTCCATCAAAACAAACACAAAAGAGAATTGAAAGAACAACAACTACTTGATAATGTTCACTTTGAAATATTTTCACTTCACACACCCAACGGGTGGGAAAATTGAAAGTATATTATGTTTCCGCTTCATACGTTCTTTACAAAATAGGATTTTTTTTTTTTTTTTTTAAGTGTTGGTTGTTTACACAATATTTTTTAGATGCGTTTCTCTAAAAAAATTCAACCGAACAAGTTTTTATAAGTGGGATTCACCAAATTTTTGTTTTTAAAACATGAAACTCGATGTGATTTTTGTCCACATTATCCTCAGAGTTCATTTTGATTTTTATCTACATTATCCTGAGAATTCATTAGCTTCGGAATACAATCCTTTCAATTCTAATTCACAGTTAATTTATTTATTAGTGTAGTGTATATATGGTACCACATCATTAGATATGATTCAAAGTAAACATGCCTGCTGCTACTAGACGGTCTCTCTCAAAGATCCCCCAGAGATATCTAACATCAACATTTGAGGTTCATACCCTCAAGTTTCAAAAACATGTTAATACATCATTCTTGAACTAAAATGAAAAATCCAGGACTAAAGCAAAAGATAGTTCTACAATCTCTGAGTTAGTCTGAATTGCCAACTCTCATAAGTCACAAAGGTAACAAATTAGATTAATCCAACTATGCTTCATTTTAAAATCATTCAGACATTCACCCCAACCAGCAATGAAATTCTGAACAAGGTAACATTCTATTACTTAACAAGCAGCTAAAACAAATTTCGGAACAAGGCAACAAAGAAGAAAACATTCTTTCTGGGGCTACAACCAGCAATGAAATTCTGAAAAAGGCAACATTCTATTATTTAACACAGCTAATATGAGTCTAGAATATGAAAGTCTGCATTTCAATCCATCCAAGAGAAAGAGGAAGAAGGGAGAGAATTGTCATCGCATTCTTGCCACAGATTGCATACAAGAGAACAAACATTTACACGAGAAATCAGTTCTTCGTCACTTCTGGAGTCTCCATCAACTTAAAATTGATGAAGTCGCAGTCCTTCCAGGGAGTGAAATGATTCAGCGATCTTGGGGTTTTGAAAGGAGGTGGAGAGGCAGGCATGCCTGACAGCTCATGCTTCCAAGAAGACGCATCATCTTCAATCAGCAGCTCAGCCATCTCTTCCAATTCGAAGTACTTCAAGGGGCTTTCAGGCTGAACCAATAAAGGAGAGTAATTATTAAAGGCTCCTTGAAGAAAAAAAAGGGTTAAGACAACAAACCAAAAACATAAAAAAATTTGTCTAAGAGAAAAATGCCAACAAACCTTGAATTTAATCCACACTGGTGGTGCAGCACACGGAGATGCTAAGCACTTGGAATGATCTTAACAGAAAACAATAAATCAATCAACAAACAAATTTCTAGGAAAAATTGCAAATATACATGTTAACAAAGTTTGATTACCATTATCTAGCCCAACTGTCGTCAGAAATTCATCAATGTCCATAGCCTTAGTCTGTGCTTTGATGCATTCTTGATGATTGTGCAAAAAATTTTCCTCAGCAATAGGATGAAGTGCTTCCTGTGCCGCCACACTAAACTTCTGGTTAAGATTCTTATTTGATGCCCCATGCAGATGTGGCTTGCTAGAGTTTGAAATGTCAGAAAGTGCTTTCCTGGTACCAGTCTTCACCTTCTCTGAGGCTTTAGAGATGCTTTTCTTTTTGCTTGTATCATTTCTTATTTGTGAGGCACCAGATTCTTCACCAATGAAAGCGAGATTCTTGGAAGAAGTTTGCTTTTTTGGTGCATGATTTAGATCAGGCTTCCCTGAGTTCGACAAATCACCAAGTGGTCTCCTTCCGCCAAGACCTCCTTTCCCTTTCAGGACGTTAGTCTTACCCCCAACAGAAGAACCTGCAATTGATATCATAAGGTTAGACCAACGTAGCCCAAGAGATTAGTGGAGAGAAATGAGTAATTTAAAGCATTGTACAAAAAACTTTGATAATGTACCATTGTGGGGAATAAGAAAATTCTGATCTTGAATCAGACGACCAGAATGCATTGCCATTCTCGATTTTCCAGGCAAAATTCAAATCAACAGCCCGCAAAGCTAGCAACCTATGAATGAGTAACCAAGCATATGAAACACAGAACAAGCAGTAGATTTAACAGATTTTATTGTAATACAAACAGAGTAAAACTAGGAAACAAAAATGAACGATCAAATAACATCCAATGCCCTCTACTAGCGGCATCCTAAGACTCCATCTTGTAAGATGTGCATCTAATCTTTAATTAGATGTATAGAAAATACTAATCACTTCCACCCAACCCCACCCAACCAATTTCCATCTCCTATCAAACAGCATGACATTAAAAACACCAAACCAAGAAGATTTGAAGTATTCTTGTTACTAATAGTATCACCAACTGCTTCACCTCCCTATATTTCTTACAAATTGCTAGAGAAATAGGCAAGAATTGAATTGCATTAGTCTAACATTCTTAATGCACAGATCAATTACATAATATAATATCACAAATTAAAGTTTCTTTAAAAGAATCATCTCCCCATTCATCAAAAAGAAAAACAAGTCCCCTCTCCTACATCACCAAGAACAAGACTCCTCCATGACGACACTGCGAAAGCCAGAAAGAAATTTTAAAAAATAACAACATTGTGATACAGTAATCTTCTATTCAGTTGGATTAAACTAATCCCTCTTTCTTTTCCTTTTTAATTTTCTTGGGTACAAGGGGAGTGCCCTAAATAAAGAAAGAATCAAAGGCTTCAAATTTATAATTATCTTTCTTTTCTTCTTCAATTTTTCTTGGCAACCAAACAGAGCATGGTTAATTTCTTGTTTTCTCCAATATTCAATTTCAGAAAAATGAAAGCTTTATTCCGAAGAAGAAAATGCACGAAACCCTAATAATCATAACACACAAAAGAAAGCCCTTTCTCAGATAATAAAAAGATAAATCTTCTAATTTTCATGCGTAAGCCCTAAGATCCTTTAGAAAATCAAAAACCCTAATAGGAAATTCCCAAAAACACTTTTCCCTTTTGTTTGGTTGTTGAGAAAATGGCACTTCGGTCTCTGATTTGATTCTTATCTAGACTTGATCAAGTGGAAACATTCAAGTTCTTGAACCCTAAGTAATGAAACCCTGCATTAAATATTTAATTTTTCTAACTAACCCACATTTTCTCGGCAACCAAACACCTTTTCCTTCTACTTTTTATTTGATATTCTTTAAAAATTTATCTACTTTTCAATCAGATCAGAAAAAAAAATAAAATAAAACTAAGAAGGAGAACTCACAGATAGGTTTCAAGGAGGAGATCTTTCTCTATCGTTTTAAGATTTTCTCGGGACTTTCTCATCGATTTTCTTGCTTTTTCTCTGCGAATTCTCTGTTTCTTCTTGTAGGCAAATTTTGAAAATGGGTCTTTCAATTAGGTTGGTGCTATATATATTGAGGACTCCATGGGTTCTAACGGTAACATTTTGCGCTTTTACATTATTGCCCCTCACTGAGATAGTTACCGATATAAGGTAGGTACCACCAATACCATTCCGAATTTTTTAATTTTTTTGCCATCTGAATATATGAAAATTCCTAGTGGTTTTTTTTTTTTTTATCAAATTAATTTTATTGTGGCCAAAATACCACCTACATTTGTATACTTTTAATCCACACTTTTATTAGTTCAAATTTTTGCATTCTTCTAGTTCCAATTTTTTTCATACATTTCCATAAGTACATATTCCTTTTCTTCTTCTTTTTTAAAGGTAGTACAAATTCTTATTTACTGGCTTTATTCAATTATGCTTTTTATAACAAAATTCAGTCAAATTTTTTTAAAAAAAAATTTAACTCAATTAAACAGCCTGTTGTTTATATTTCATCCCATGTATTCGTAATATATAAATACATGATGAATATAACACAATTTTTAGAATTAAATGAGAAATTAACTGTTTTATAGATCAAATTAGAATTTCAACACTTTTGATTGAGTTTTGTACTTTAGGAATTAAATGAGAAATGAATTTTTTTTTTAAGTTGATTAAAGAACAAATCAAAAGTGTATTGGTTGAGGGAAGAAATTAACAAAATCAAATGTATAAGAACAAAATTGAAATTATTCTAAAGGACAAGCAATTTAGTTGGGCCTCTTTTTATTTATAAATAGCTTTATAGCTTATTTTGATGTCTTGGATTTTTTAAAAAGAGAAGACCTAATATTAAGGCCCATCAGGGTCAGAAGCCTTTAAGGGCTTTGAAGGCTTCTAAAACTAAAGAAAATGAAGTTAACTCCAAGCAGATGCGACTGTGAGGGTCCGGCCCATCCAACCAATGCAAACGCCACCGTTTTGATCTGTAACCGTGAAACCCGGGTTGACTCGGTTCTCAGCAGTGAGTTTAGCTTTTAATGTTTCGGACACGTTTTGACTCAGTGATTTTAACTCGAACCCAGCCATTCCCATCCGGGCCCGCCACTTCCCAAAAACCTCGCATCTTTCCACACGATCCCTCCCTTCACAAGCAACCGAGTTCCCTAACTTCCGACCCAGTCCCTCCTCGATCTTAACTCGCTCCGAGTTATCCCTTTTCATCGTTGCTTCGAACGAGTCAAACAGGGCACCGTAATACGAGCAAGTCTCCGTCACCCGCGCCATAAACGGCGCCGTATTTGTGTTCATCTCCTGCTCTACCAAAATCACCACGCGCGGCCCCAGCCCCTTCACGCGCCTAAGCAACTCGTCGCGAGGGTTGTCCCTCGAAACGCTCTCGTCAGCCATTCTGTACAATTTGAAAGCGAAATTCACCACCAGCGACTCGTCCGGTTCGCAACCCAGCGACTCGCGAGTCAGCTCGCCGAGTTTTAGAATCGTTACTGTTTTAAATGCGAAACAGACCCCAACTTTCTTCGCTTCTTGAGTCAGGGCGTTCCCAACTTTCGTTAGCCTCTCTTGGGAGCTATTATCTGCTACAGCTGTGATCTTTACAATGAAGGACTTCCCGTTCTGACGCGCCGCGAGCGCGTGGAGAAGATACACATACTGACCACCTTGCCCGATATCAAAGTCAATTATTAACTCGCTCCGAGTTATCCCTTTTCATCGTTGCTTCGAACGAGTCAAACAGGGCACCGTAATACGAGCAAGTCTCCGTCACCCGCGCCATAAACGGCGCCGTATTTGTGTTCATCTCCTGCTCTACCAAAATCACCACGCGCGGCCCCAGCCCCTTCACGCGCCTAAGCAACTCGTCGCGAGGGTTGTCCCTCGAAACGCTCTCGTCAGCCATTCTGTACAATTTGAAAGCGAAATTCACCACCAGCGACTCGTCCGGTTCGCAACCCAGCGACTCGCGAGTCAGCTCGCCGAGTTTTAGAATCGTTACTGTTTTAAATGCGAAACAGACCCCAACTTTCTTCGCTTCTTGAGTCAGGGCGTTCCCAACTTTCGTTAGCCTCTCTTGGGAGCTATTATCTGCTACAGCTGTGATCTTTACAATGAAGGACTTCCCGTTCTGACGCGCCGCGAGCGCGTGGAGAAGATACACATACTGACCACCTTGCCCGATATCAAAGTCAATTACATGAATTTTGTTACCGCGGTTGTTGTTGTCCGATTTAGTATCGGACTCATCTAATGTAGCTTCGAGAATTGCGAGGTTGGCAGCCATGAACCCAAGCATGAAACACGGCGACATATCGTACAGCAACTGAGTCGACTCGACGTGTTCTTTATAGAAAAGCTCACCCACGGGAGGTGGGTTTTCAACCGAGTTAACACGGGATTTCAAAGCGGATACCCAGTAACTCATCAGCCTCTCCTCCGAATTCCCTTTGGGATTCGAGAAGCGAGCCAAGCGCGTGAGGATCTCCGACGCGACCTGGCTTTTGCCCTCTGAAATGTTCGTCGCAGCATCGATTATACACTGTTCCGAGCTAGTCATTTTTATATATAAAAATAAAAATTTGAACTTGTTTATATTTCATCCCATGCATTCGTAATATATAAATACTCCTGGCTACGTAGC
Organism: Quercus suber; assembly: GCF_002906115.3. Lineage (NCBI taxonomy): Eukaryota > Viridiplantae > Streptophyta > Magnoliopsida > Fagales > Fagaceae > Quercus > Quercus suber. The sequence continues at coordinate 1,837,406 of NW_027069527.1, read as the reverse complement.
TTTCAACCATTCAGAGTGACAGAGTGGAGCATGTATTCCAGGAAGGGAATAAATGTGCCAACGCGCTTGCAAAAAGGGGTTGTTCTTTGTTGGAGGATATTCTGTTTAACCAGAAGTATAAGTATCTATATATATATATATACTAGTTGGAAGGGAATAAATGTGCCAACGCGCTTGCAAAAAGGGGTTGTTCTATGTTGGAGGATATTCTGTTTAACCAAAAGTATAAGAATCTATATATATATATACTAGATAGATAGAGATATATAATAGTGACAACGAGACGTGCAAAAAGGGGTTGTTCTTTGTTGGAGGATATTCTGTTTAACCAGAAGTATAAGTATCTATATATATATATACTAGTTGGAAGGGAATAAATGTGCCAACGCGCTTGCAAAAAGGGGTTGTTCTTTGTTGGAGGATATTCTGTTTAACCAGAAGTATAAGTATCTATATATATATATACTAGTTGGAAGGGAATAAATGTGCCAACGCGCTTGCAAAAAGGGGTTGTTCTTTGTTGGAGGATATTCTGTTTAACCAGAAGTATAAGTATCTATATATATATATACTAGTTGGAAGGGAATAAATGTGCCAACGCGCTTGCAAAAAGGGGTTGTTCTTTGTTGGAGGATATTCTGTTTAACCAGAAGTATAAGTATCTATATATATATATACTAGTTGGAAGGGAATAAATGTGCCAACGCGCTTGCAAAAAGGGGTTGTTCTTTGTTGGAGGATATTCTGTTTAACCAGAAGTATAAGTATCTATATATATATATACTAGTTGGAAGGGAATAAATGTGCCAACGCGCTTGCAAAAAGGGGTTGTTCTTTGTTGGAGGATATTCTGTTTAACCAGAAGTATAAGTATCTATATATATATATACTAGTTGGAAGGGAATAAATGTGCCAACGCGCTTGCAAAAAGGGGTTGTTCTTTGTTGGAGGATATTCTGTTTAACCAGAAGTATAAGTATCTATATATATATATACTAGTTGGAAGGGAATAAATGTGCCAACGCGCTTGCAAAAAGGGGTTGTTCTTTGTTGGAGGATATTCTGTTTAACCAGAAGTATAAGTATCTATATATATATATACTAGTTGGAAGGGAATAAATGTGCCAACGCGCTTGCAAAAAGGGGTTGTTCTTTGTTGGAGGATATTCTGTTTAACCAGAAGTATAAGTATCTATATATANATTAATGTTCTTTATAAAATAAATAAAACACTTTATATCATCATTCAAACTTATTACTACTATCTTAAACTCAAAATACGTAAAGAAAATTGTTGGATTGTTAAAATTTAGTGAAAGTATTTTAGACATTACACAATGTAATATTTTAATAATCATAAAATTTCATTAGAGTTTAACTAAGAGAATAACAATATAACATATTTACTCTTTTCCAAAATATTAAGGGGAAAGTTGCTCGATTTTAAAGTTTAAGGTGGAATTTTGAATTACCCCAAACATAAAGGATGAAAGAGTGTTTTATCCCAAGTTTTTTATTATTATTTTTTGTGTGTAAAACTATGTGTTTTTACTTAAAATATTATGTAAAGATAAAAATACAATAAAAAATACAAAAAGTCAACCCAAGAAAACTAAACGTGATTTTTGGCTCAACAAAATTGAGTAAACAAAAAAAAAAAAAAAAAAAGGTTCTAGAAACACAACATAATGGTACAACATTTTCCTAATACCTTTATAATTTTTTTTTTTTTTGGACTCGTAAAGAAATGATACTATAGTAGTTGTGAAAATATTATAACGACATCAAAATGTCTTAATATTTTTACAAGAGAAATGTTATGAGTAAACAAAAAAAAAAAAAAAAAAAAGTTCTAGAAACACAACATAATGGTACAACATTTTCCTAATACCTTTATAATTTTTTTTTTTTTTGGACTCGTAAAGAAATGATACTATAGTAGTTGTGAAAATATTATAACGACATCAAAATGTCTTAATATTTTTACAAGAGAAATGATATGTCTGTAATATTTTTACAACAAATTATAAAGCAATAGGTTGTTATTGGTTGGTAAAAAATAATTTCATTGATAAGTTAAAATTAGAACCAATAATAATTTATTATAAAAGTGTTGTGAAAAATGTCATGAATGTCGCACTTTTTTTTTTCGCAAAACCTTTATTTTTAGTTGTGGTTGGTTCCAATATGATAGTTTATTTTGGCATATAAGGAATTACCACCTCAACAGTTGTGAAAATATTGTGGCAATTTATTGTGTTAATATATATTTTTTGGGTAACAGCTCATACGTAGATTAAAAAAATAAAAAGCATATTCAATAGGTGATATTTCCAAAAAGAAAAAGGAAAAAAAAGAAATGAAAAGCCAATGAAACAGTTTTGATTGAATAAACCAAAACTATAGTAGCTTTGGTACTGTAGCTTTGCACATTGACTTTTTTTTTATATATAGCCATGATCAATACAACACAACAGCAAGTCTGAATTTAGAATTAAATGAGAAATTAATTGTTTTATTTTATATGTCAAATTAAAATTTCAATACTATTGATTTAATTTGATACTTTTGGAGTTAAATGAGAAATGCATTTTTAAAAGTTGAGTTAAGATAAAATTGATACAACTAATGGTTGAGGGACAAAAATAACAAAATCAAACGTATAAGAACAAAATTGAAATTATTCTAGTAATCTTGTTTGATACATGTATTTAAACACATGTTTTTAGTTTTTAAATAATATTACATGTATTTTTACACACTTTTCCACCCACACATATTTCTTAAAAATATAAATAACGTTACTAGAATAACATTACCAAATGGCCTCTAAATTCAAGACACAATTTAGTTGGGCCTCTTTTTATTTATAAATAGCTTTATGTCTTATTTTAATGTCTTGGATTTTTTTTTTTTAAAACAGAAGGCCCCTCTGTGACCTAAGATTAAGGCCCATCAGGGTCAGGAGCCTTGAAGGGCTTTGAAGACCACAGGGCTCCTTTTACTTCAAGCTCCAAGCACTTAGGATCAGCTGTGAAGACTTTTAAAACTAAAGAAAATTTCTCTAAAATGGGTAAAAACTAAAAAGAATCAGAAGCATTTTGCAGTGTACTCTCTTTCAGTCCACATATAATGTGGGGAACAGCATACACATTCCATCACTAAATTCTTGAGCAACCAATGCCATTTTTTCCCTATATTTGAACATTTCCCTCTCTCTCTCTCTCTCTCTCTCTCTCTCTCTCTCTCTCTCTCTCTCTTTTTCTTTTTTCAGTAGAAAAGTCAAATGAATTTGCACCTAGTCATCTAGATAAGCTTTCATGTTATACTCTAGCTTCTAATCTTGTTGAAACCCTGTTTAATGGCACTACTGACATGCTAGCCTCAAAAGGGTTTTTTTTCCCCCCCTATAAGTAGTTGATATTTAATTACGCATTGCTAAAAAGCATCTTGTATATATAATTATATATATTAGAGCAATTCAGGCAAAAGTTGATGTTATCAGGATGGAGGTTGGATGCCTTGTTGTTTTGTAGTTGTTTTCTTCTTGAATAAAATTCTTCCTTTAACAAAAAAGAGCAATTCATACAAGATAAAATTTTATAAAATAATAATAAAAGTAAAAAAGTCACCAAAGATATCTTTTGATACATTATGTATTATGTTGGGACACCATAATTCGGCTTTCTACAACTACTCTAAAATTTAATAGACTCGCGAAACACAGAGTCGATTGACATAAAATGATTGAGTGCGACTTTCTTATCACCAATTAGTTTTGAGGTGAAATATCATATAAATCACAGTCCGAAATAACACAAAATCGAAAAAGTCCAAGTCATACTCAAATCTATATTTTACCAGAATCTTCTTTTCTTTTTTTTCATTCTTTCTTTTTATTTTTCTCCCTAAAAGATGTACTTCTAGAGCTGTTGGGGTATCACATATGAAACCTACCGCCTCTAATTTAGTCAATGGTACATTTGAATGGGTCAAGTAATCGACTTGGATACAGAACCAAAAAAAAAAAAAAAAAAAAAGTCTAAAAACCATGAGCATTTTCCGCATTCACTGCATTCCCATTTTCCCTGCGTTAAAAAAAAAAAAAAAAAAAAAAAAAAAAAAAAAAAAAAAAAAAAAAAAAAAAAAAAAAAAAAAAAAAAAAAAAAGAAGTCTAAAAACCATGAGCATTTTCCGCATTCACTGCATTCCCATTTTCCCTGCGTTAACCATGCAATTTGTTTGAAATAAGGTTCTCGATGGTCTTTTACTGGTCTTTACACGTGGTCTTTTATTAGTCTTTACACGTGGTCAGACCACGAAAGCAAATGCACCTTATTCCTTATTAGCACAAACAAAAATGTCAACTTTTAGTCTTGTGTAAATAGTGTCTCATTTGCTCATACAAGAAACATATATGGGTAAAAGTAAAACACTATCAACTTCTCTTAGAAATTACTCAAAACGTTTCTCATATTATATATGTGACATACACGAAGTTCAGTTTGTCATTGACAGATCAAAATTTGGAAAGAATAGCACTAGCTAAAATAGTATGAAATACCTAAAATACCTTTAGTTTTGTCATTATAAGAATATTATAAACGTTTTTTTATTTTATTTTTTCCATTTTGAATTTTTCAAAACCAGGTTCTCTAGCCCTCATAGGCAATGTTATATTTTAAACTTTCTTCCTAGAATTGCAACATGCATGGTCCTTGTCTTGTTGTTAAAAATAATTAGAGTAAGATTGTATCAATATTTATTTTATGATTATAAAATCCTCTAATATAAAGTGTAATTTCAAAAGCACAAAGGAGATCCTTAATATTATAACGACAACAAAATATCTTAATATTTTCACAAGAGAAATGTTATGTTCACAATATTTTCACAACAAATTATAAAGTAGTAGGTTGTTATGGGCTGTTATTGGTGGGCAAAAAAGTAATTTTCTTGATAAGTTTTAATTAGAATCAATAAAAATTTACCACCTATAATCTGTTATAAAAGTGTAGTGAAAAATATTGTGAATGTTGCACTTTTATTTTTCACAAAACCTTTATTTTAAGTTGTAGTTGGTACTAGAGTGATATTTTATTATTTTATTTTGGCCTATAAAGAATTAATATCTCAACAATTGTAAAAATATTGTAATAATTTATCGTATTAATATAAATATTTTTAGGTTAATAGCTCATACGTAGATCAAAAAAATAAAAATAAAAATAAAAAGCATATTCAATAGGCGATATCTTCTAAAAAAGAAAAGAAAAGGAAAGCCAGTGAAATAGTTTTGATTGAATAAACCAAAACTAGTGTAGCTTTGCACGTTGACTCTTTTTATGTTTAGACATGATGAATATAAGACAATAGCAAGTCTGAATTTAGAATTAAATGAAAAATTATTGTTTTATTTTATATGTCAATTTAGAATTTCAGTACTTTTTATTTAATTTGATACTTTTGGAATAAAATGATGTAGGGTCAGATTTGGCAGCCCAGGCCCAAGAGGGATGGGTTAAGAGCCCAATGAACCCAAAACAATGAATTTGTAGAGAGTTGGCGAAAGAGCTGGACTAGGAGTGAATCAAACAGAGATTAATTATATCGTTTGAGGATTCATTGACATAAGATTACATTCATCTTCCTTTACAAATGTCTGTCCGAAGAGGTTTATTATTAAAATGTGAGGTGGTTACAATTCTTAGAACTACAATGAATTTGTCTAATTCCTTTCTCCCCTCCTTTTTTCGATCCCTATTATCAGAGACCTCTCTTGCTTATATAGCACCCCTTTCTATCATCTCCATCGTCCATTTGTTCCTTATCTAAGCATCCACTTGAGTGCATGTCCCATCAGGTACTCTCTTTGCCTCTCCGTGAGTGGTAGTAGCTGAGATTACACTGTTAAGGGGTTTTCTCCACATTAATGCAGCCAGAAAAGCAGCTGCAGTGCATTTAATGTGGTGATGGCAGCTTTTCCTTAAGATATTTTCTCGTCCTAATCATCCCCAGATACGCTCAGAGCTTATCTTTATCGTGGGGATTGCCCGAGGGTCCATTCGGACCTTCTATTCGCTGGCTGGGTCAAGACTATTTACGTCGGAGGAGTGTAATCTCTTCGGACGAAATGTGATCTCTTCGGACATTACTCTTCTCTTACTTCTGGGTTGGCTGCGTTCAGATGAATCCTACCCCGACCCGCTATTATTCTTCGGACGTACAGTATCTCTCGGGACAGGGCCCACAGCCCAATAAGTATGTCTGGGCTTTCATCCCCCACAAATGAGAAATGCATTTTTAAAAGTTGATTAAAGATAAAATTGATACAACTAATGGTTAAGGGACGAAATTAACAAATAAAATGTATAAGAACAAAATTGAAAATTCTTATTTTCCTAATTTAATATAGGATTTTGAAAACGACCACGGGTGTTTTCAATATACAGAAAATATTTTTAATGACATAGTTGTAAATAAATTGAAAATAATGGACCCCACATATTTGTCCAAACTCTTTATCTCTTAAATTATGGAGTTTATTTTTATCACAAAAAGAAGTTTCACACTTCAAATTAATGATGAGCTCTATTCTCTTATTATTATCCAAAAAAAAAAAAAGTAATCTACATATTACTTTTTGTAAATATTTAAAAAAAAAAAAACTCAAAAATAGAAATAATCTCCCAAACAATTATTTTTGTTTTTAGTATTTTAAAAATTATTGTTAAAAGTGGGAGCTAAACACATAAAATATAAAATTATTATCTGAAAACTAGTTTCAAGTTCAATTTTTGAAAATTGTTTTTATACTATTTTGAAAACAAAACAAAAATTCTTCTCCCAGTCAGCCCCTTAAATTCTAGAGGACAAACAATTTAGTCGGCCCTCTTTTTATTTATAAATAGCTTTATGTCTTTTTTTTTTTTTTTTTTTTTGAGGGGGAAATAGCTTTATGTCTTATTTTAATGTTTTGGATTTTTTTTTTTTTTTTTTAAGAGAAGGCCCCACTGTGACCTAAGATTAAGGCCCATCAGGGTCATGAGCATTGGTGGGCTTTGAAGACCGCAAGGCCTTATTTTGCTTCAAGCTCCAAGCACTAAGGATCAGCTGTGAAGACTTTTAAAACTAAAGAAAATTTCTCTAAAATGGGTAAAAACTAAAATGAATCAGAAGCATTTTGCAGTGTACTCTCTTTCAGTCCACATATAATGTGGGGAACAGCATACACATTTCATCACTAAATTCTTGAGCAACCAATGCCATTTTTTCCCTATATTTCTTTCTCTCTCTCTCTCTCTCTCTCTTTTTTTTTTTTTTTCAGTAGAAAAGTCAAATGAATTTGCACCTAGTCATCTAGATAAGCTTTCATTTTGTTGAAACCCTGTCTAATGGCAATACTGACATGCTAGTCTTAAAAGGGTTTTTCTTTTTTTTCCTATGAGTTGATATTTAATTACACATTGCTAAAAAGCATCTTGTATATATAATTATATATATTAGAGCAATTCATGCAAAAGTTGATGTTATCAGGAGGGAGGCTGGATGCCTTGTTGTTTTGTAGTTGTTTTCTTCTTGAATAACATTCCCCTTTAATAAAAAAAGAGCAATTCATACTAAATAAAAATTTATAAAATAATAATAAAAGTAAAAGAGTCACCAAAGATATCTTGACTAGTAAGTTTCAATTAACTTAATTAGTAAAGTCTTTTATCGTAGAATAAAATATCTAAGTTTCAACCCTGCCTATACCAAAAGTCAATTGATATCTTGATCCAATAATAAAGAACAATTATTAGAAGCGGACACTATAAATTAAACTATCACTCAAAAGTTGGTCCATATATATATATATATATGGACTGTAACATGTTTGGCTTCCATATTATATATTTTAACATAAAGTAATCCGTGAACTCCAATATAAGGATTCAACTTGCTCTTTCCTTTCCTCCAGCTAGCATTCTAAAGTGTCTTCAAATTAAATATCATATTATTAAAAAATTGTTGTCTACGATAAATGTCCAATGGAAATTTTAAATGGAATCCCTCGTGCACAAGTCATGGGTTCATGGCCCCTCTTCATATCATTAACAATCAATTAATTTGTGCAATGGTTTGGTGGAAAAGTCCAAATACATACTCATAATATTTGATACATTATGTATTATGTTGAGCATCATAATTCGACTCTTTCTGACCACTCTAAAAATTAATAGACTCGCAAAACACAATGTCAATTGTCATAAAATAATTTAGTGCAACTTTTTTATCACCAATTAGTTTTGAGATAAAGTGACATAAATCACAGTCCGACATATCACAAAATCGAAAAAGTCTAAGTCATACTCGAATCTATATTTTACCAGAATCTTTTTTTTTTTTTTTCTCTCCCTAATTGATGTACTTCTAGAGCTGTTGGGGTATCACATGTGAAACCTACCGCCTCTAATTTAGTCAATGGTACATTTGAAGGGGTCAAGTAATCGATTTGGATACAGAACCAAAATAATAATAAAAGTCTAAACCATGAGCATTTGACACATTCACTGCATTCCCATTTATCTTGCATAATAGCCATGCATTTTGTTTAAAATAAGGTTCTCGATGGTCTTTTATTAGTCTTTACACGTGGTCAGACCACGAAAGCATATACACCTTATTAGCACGAACAAAAATGTCAAATTTTATTCTTGTGTAAATAGTGTCTCATTTGCTCATTCAAGAAACATATATGGGTAAAACTAAAAGTAAAACACTTTTAAGTTCCCTTAGAAATTACTCAAAATGTTTCCCATATTATATATGTGACATATACGAAGTTCAGTTTGTCATTGACTGATTGAAATTTGGAAAGAATAGCACTAGCTAAAATAGTATGAAATACCTAAAATACCTTTAGTTTTGTCATTATAAGAATATTATAAACTTTTTTTTTCCTATTTTGAATTTTTCAAAACCAGGTTCTCTAGCCCTAATAGGCAATGTTATATTTTAAATTTTCTTCCTAGAATTGAAACATGCATGATCCTTGTATTGTTGTTAAAAATACTTAGAGTAATATTGTATCAATATTTATTTTATGATTATAAAATCCTCTAATATAAAGTGTAATTTCAAAAGCACAAAGGAGATCCTTGTTCCAAAGAGGTTAGAGTTGTTTACCTCAAATTTATTGCATCAATTTGCTATGAAATAAAATATTCCATGAATCTCACCTACAACTAGTGGAAATTCAAAGAATATAGAGGATTGTCTCTCATTAATTATATGTAACCAAAAGGGATGTTAATAGGTTAGGTTTAGTGATTTTTTTTAACTCAACCTGACCTTAACATGAAGTATCAGGAAATCTTCAATTGTGTTTGAGAATATTTAATTTTTTACAATTTAAGTACTCGAACCCCAGCTATGTGTGTCGATTTAATATAAAAATGTAGGTGGTAATTTGGTCTGTAATGTTTTTTTGGACGGTTAGAATTTAAAATTATGTGATGTGAAGCAATTTATACTATTATTTTGGATTTTATGGTTTTTTTTAGTGGTCTAAACATGCTGTATTAGCCTGAAACTTGAGAATTATAAATTTATAATACTTATTGTAAAAGTGCTAGTTAATACTTTATTTTAGTTAAATAGTGAGTAGTATATTAGTTGTTCACTCGTTCTACTAAATTCATGGTAAGAGAAACCGGATACGCTTTGGTTTTCCAAATTGAGTTTGAGATATTTAAAAAAAAAAAAAAAATTTAAAAGGGTTTGGTATGAATTTGTTATGTAAAATATTTATAGACTGTTGGTTAATAAATTAAGCAATAAGTATATGTGAACATAGTTTTTTTTTTTTTTTTTTCCCAACCACTATGGGGTCTAGCAAAAGATTGTAAACCACATGATAGCCAAATAATAATAATAAATAAATACAAAGAATATTAGATAAAGAAATAGGCATCACAGTAAGGACTTAAGGCAGGGATTTTCCTATTCCAAGCTGATTGGTAGCAACTAGCAACTAGCAAACCAATAATAATGCTTGAAGTGTTCAGGCAACAAATGATACTTTTACACGGGGTACCTAAAAAACAAAATTTTACATATTAAAAAATTTTCAAATAATACTAGCCAATAATTTTGTTTAGGGTTACTTTTTCTTTTCCCTTTAAACTTATTTGAACACCCATATATCATTCAATTCTCTAAAAAAAAAAAGATCACCTATTCCGATATTCCCTCGTGCAATTTTTTCTTTAAAAAAATAAAACATATGTTAAGTTTCATTTACAATATTTTTAAAAAAGTTTTAGTTTCACCAACAAATACCATAAAATAAAGGATTTTGACCTTTATTACCTTTCTCTTACGTGACAGATTTTTTTTATCTTACTTTTGGTTTGGGTGACATCTAGTATAATCCACGGGCCATCAAATCCATGCTTTTTTTTTTTGGTCTCTGGATTACATAATACCTCATTGAATTATGTAATCCAATTCACTTCCTCTATAGCACGTTTGCTACCACTACTTTCCTATAATAAAAAAATAAAAATCTAGTAATAAATACCATTTACTTTTTGATGAATATCATTTAATTCATTTCTGCTCGTATGCAAATTATTTATTGAGTACTTGTTACACTTCCTATTTTTAGGAAACACAACAATAAATTTTTACCATCTGCCATCATGATAAAGCGCCATTCACTTCCCATTATATTGAGCATTCATGTTTCTCCACCAAAATTAAATCATGTCTGATTTCTCTATTTGTCTTTCGGTAAACTGTAGTATCCAATATAATATATATATATATATATTATTGGATATAATTTATTCTAGATTTTAATTTTTATATTTTAAAATATAATAATATATTAAATTCATAAATACATAGATCAAATGATAAATGAAATCTGATTAATATAAATTTTAGCGTGCATAAAAAATAATGAAAGAACATGTATTCTAAAAAGATCTTAGTTATTACACCATATCTTAATCCAACTAATACAATTCAAGAGATGTGTACTAGATGTAAAAAAATAAATGCAAATTCCTCCTTTCTCTCTTATTCTTATGTATACGTGAATTAAGTTAATATTTTCTTGTTTTTTACTATAATGTCATACACACACTCAACAAATATTAAATCAATGACCACATCTCTACTTTGTTCTCGTGAAATATTTCTCTCATGTTTTCTCTCACACCTTTTTCTATTTAGTTCTAGTCATCATAATACAAAATTCGAATGGAACAATGACGCATTGATCAAGAAATGTGGATCAATGTATGTACCTATGTATTTTTGTCTTAAAGGACTAGCTGTAAAGAACAAGGAGCACACCATGACACCATACTAGCCAATGATCCCACAAAACTAAAACAAAGGAATATATATATATATATATTATTGGATATAATTTATTCTAGATTTTAATTTTTATATTTTAAAATATAATAATATATTAAATTCATAAATACATAGATCAAATGATAAATGAAATCTGATTAATATAAATTTTAGCGTGCATAAAAAATAATGAAAGAACATGTATTCTAAAAAGATCTTAGTTATTACACCATATCTTAATCCAACTAATACAATTCAAGAGATGTATACTAGATGTAAAAAAATAAATGCAAATTCCTCCTTTCTCTCTTATTCTTATGTATACGTGAATTAAGTTAATATTTTCTTGTTTTTTACTATGATGTCATACACACACTCAACAAATATTAAATCAATGACCACATCTCTACTTTGTTCTCGTGAAATATTTCTCTCATGTTTTCTCTCATACCTTTTTCTATTTAGTTCTAGTCATCATAATACAAAATTCGAATGGAACAATGACGCATTGATCAAGAAATGTGGATCAATGTATGTACCTATGTATTTTTGTCTTAAAGGACTAGCTGTAAAGAACAAGGAGCACACCATGACACCATACTAGCCAATGATCCCACAAAACTAAAACAAAGGACCTACACTAACAGAGAACATGAATGGACCGAATCTCGAAAGTAAAACAGAATTCCATGCCTCCATAATCAAAATCTTCAACATCCTATTGTTTTCTTAAACTAGTAACACATATCATCATTAAAAAAATTGAATTGCTTATTCGAAGCACACCCATATGTGTATGTAAGAGAGAGAAAAAGAGAGAATCACTAGAAATATGTGTAAGATTAATCAAGAAACACCATCAAGTTGAAGCTTGATTTTTGTGCTCTCCTTTGAATACTGTAACTAATATTACTGCTAAAATGAAGTATTCTTTCAAGAATTCCTAGTGGCAAAACAAAATAATTTCAAAGTTGATTAGAGAATATAATTTGTCTGACTAAAATGGGCAATAATGGTAGGCTAGATATGCTGTTTTAGTTAGGGATTTGTAATGTGATTTTTCTTCATACTTACATTTGTTTTTATTACATTAAGGTCATCCTAGATCTAAAGCATATTCTAATTTCTACATTGGAAATAGCCCTTTCAGATTTGGCAAAACCTTTTTCAAATAACATTGTAGGTTCTTATAAAAGTAAACTTGTCTCAAAAGGAACATTTTGTTCGCAAAAATAAATACGCTGTAGCGAAATTTCCTCCATCACCATGTTAGGGTCCATTCTATTTTCGCAATAGAGAAAAAAAGTGCACCGTTCCCGCATCGACAAATTTCAAGGAACATACATTGTTTTTTGGTTACAATGCATGCATTTGCTCAGCAAGAGTGTTGTGGCAACAACAAATTTCACAGAAGTGACAGAACATGTGCTTTGTGAATCGTTATCACACACAAGTCACGACCATATGTTTCCTAATAATGAAATTGCTTGGTCTTTCTAGTTTGTACTACAATCCAATGCACCGTGGGTGTCTGATGATCCAAGCATAGCAAAAATTTCGAAAAAACTAAAACCCAAATGTAATAATCCACCCAAAAAATATATATATATATAATTTCATTAAGTGGAGCCCTCAAATTGTTGGTAATGTAAACGCAATTCCAAGCAACAAAGTCAGCCATATACCAAACTAAAACAACTTTCACTAAGTGGTCAGTGCAAACCCAAATGATAAGAGAGAAAAACAAAATAAAATGCAGTGGCACTAGAATTTCCTTATAATCCCAAACACTCTTTTATAATTGTTTCCGTTTGGTGGCTTTGTCTTTTGCTTCTTAAAAAAAAAAAAAAAATGAAAGAGAGAGAAAATGAGAAAAAAGAGTGAAGTTAACGCCAAGCAGATGCGACTGTGAGGGTCCGGCCCATCCAACCAATGCAAACGCCACCGTTTTGATCTGTAACCGTGAAACCCGGGTTGACTCGGTTCTCAGCAGTGAGTTTAGCTTTTAATGTTTCGGACACGTTTTGACTCAGTGGTTTCAACTCGAACCCAGCCATTCCCATCCGGGCCCGCCACTTCCCAAAAACCTCGCATCTTTCCACACGATCCCTCCCTTCACAAGCAACCGAGTTCCCTAACTTCCGACCCAGTCCCTCCTCGATCTTAACTCGCTCCGAGTTATCCCTTTTCATCGTTGCTTCGAACGAGTCAAACAGGGCACCGTAATACGAGCAAGTCTCCGTCACCCGCGCCATAAACGGCGCCGTATTTGTGTTCATCTCCTGCTCTACCAAAATCACCACGCGCGGCCCCAGCCCCTTCACGCGCCTAAGCAACTCGTCGCGAGGGTTGTCCGTCGAAACGCTCTCGTCAGCCATTCTGTACAATTTGAAAGCGAAATTCACCACCAGCGACTCGTCCGGTTCGCAACCCAGCGACTCGCGAGTCAGGTCGCCGAGTTTTAGAATCGTTACTGTTTTAAATGCGAAACAGACCCCAACTTTCTTCGCTTCTTGAGTCAGGGCGTTCCCAACCTTCGTTAGCCTCTCTTGGGAGCTATTATCTGCTACAGCTGTGATCTTTACAATGAAGGACTTCCCGTTCTGACGCGCCGCGAGCGCGTGGAGAAGATAAACATACTGACCACCTTGCCCGATATCAAAGTCAATTACATGAATTTTGTTACCGCGGTTGTTGTTGTCCGATTTAGTATCGGACTCATCTAATGTAGCTTCGAGAATTGCGAGGTTGGCAGCCATGAACCCAAGCATGAAACACGGCGACATATCGTACAGCAACTGAGTCGACTCGACGTGTTCTTTATAGAAAAGCTCATTCACGGAAGGTGGGTTTTCGACCGAGTTAACTCGGGATTTCAAAGCATAGACCCAGTAACTCATCAGCCTCTCCTCCGAATTCCCTTTGGGATTCGAGAACCGAGCCAGGCGCGTGAGGATCTCCGACGCGACCTGGCTTTTGCCCTCCGAAATGTTCGTCGCAGCATCGATTATACACTGTTTCGAGCAAGTCGAACCCGGCGAAGCGACCGACGATGAAGACGAGGACGAAGAAGACGAAGTCGGCGAGAGCGAGATTGGCGGCTTCTGACTCGTCGGACTAATCAGGTTCTGAATCGTCTCGGACCACTCGCTGTTAGCGTTGGTGATCACCGAAACGGCGTCGTTCTCTTCCTCGTTCACATCGTCGTCGTCGTCGTCTAATAACTGCTTCTCCAGCTCCTGAAGCCGATCATTCATAATCTTCTGCTCCGACACGTGGGACGACGACGTACTGACACACGGAACGCCAGGCAAGGCTTGGGCGTTGTTGTTGTTGTTGTTCGTAGCGACAATTCTGTTTCCGATGGAAATTGGCTGAGGGCGAAATTGCTGCAAGATTGGAAGGCTATACCTTTCTAGAGACGAAGTCGTAGTTGTTGATGCGGCGGAAAAGTCTATGGGTGAGAGCGGCGATATTGGAGAGGTGTGTAGAAAAGTGCGAGGCTTAACGTAGCGGGAGAAAAGGCCATTGAGCCCAGCTTGGTTGTTCTGAATCTGGTGGGCTTGGTAGTCGGAGAGAGTTCTTTTTCCGATCATTGTATGTGGCTGTTGTGGTTGCTGTTGTAGTTGTAGTTGTTGTTGTTGTTGATGATGGCGAGCGATCTGGGTCGATGGGTCGTGAAAAAGCCCCTGGAGGTTGGATCGGTAAGAGGGTTGTGGAGCTTGGTTCGTGGATCGGCCGGTGAAGAAGTCTGGGGCCCCACCACCCGTGAACCCCGATGCCATGTTTTTTGTGATTATTTGGGTTGGTAGTTTTTGAGAAAGAATGAGAGAAGGTAGAAAGAGAGAGAGAGAGAGAGAGATTAAAGGAGGAAATGGTGTTTGAAGAAACGCATGGGACAAAGAGAGAGTTTCTTATTGAATTGATTCTGATGAATATAACGGAGGGGTGAGGTGGGGTGTGGGGGCTCCAACTTAGCAATTTGCCCTTTCGATTTTTGGAGGTTCTGGTTTTTCTCTCTCCTTTTTTTTCATTTTTAAAAGAGAAAATGTGAATGGGGTGGGAGTGGTGTACGCGTACCATGTGATCCTCACCGTTGGTTTTGACTTACTTTTTAATATTCATCAAAAAATATATATATATATTGAGTCGCGATTAATTCCGTATGCATGTACTTAGTTTCATACATTTTGTTTACCGTGTGAAAACGAAAAGAGCATAGCTAGAATAAATCTAATTCAATTACTTATAGAGTATTTTCAGAATGTGTGGGCATTTTGAATGGCAATTAACTCGATATGCGCTTGAAATTAGTGTCATATATTTTGTTCATAGTCACTACCCGAGAAAAGGAAAATTATAGCTAGACTTATAGAGTGTTCTCAGAATGTTTGATTATAAGCCAGTTTATTGCTATCAGTTTCCGAAATGTGATGACCGTGATTGATTTAATTGAGAATTAAAAGGGCATCATATGTGGGTTGTATGAGAATTGAACGGTGATTAATCGAGTAAAACGTACTCTTTGGTGATGCATGATACTTTTTAGGTACTTAGAAAACCCGTTGAAGTCTGAAGGCAGAGCACTTCGTTTGGCGCATGAGTGGCACTTACCATTGAGGGATTAGAAAACCAGTTGTGTTTAGACTTATGTAAATTAATGTGTTCGACACGCGCCTATGACGGGGTGTGAACCAAAAAGGCCTTTTTTCGATTGTGTGAATGAATTGATCTTTATTCGGTAGTGATCAACTGACAGGACAGTTACGAAATGTTGCAAAAAGCTATCGACAAATACCTTAGGAATGCAATCCAGAACATAAAGATAACGACCGTTTCGACACGTGGACGAATGGGAATGACATTCGCGACTGTTTCGCGTGACGGACCCGTGATGCTTGTAAAATTCCTGAACTAAGTTCGCTGATTCGAAATTCCAGTAGCTGGGGTTTTTGTGTACTTACGGGATTGGGTTGGGTATTACCGGTTGATTCTGGTGGGTTTTACCGACACGAGTCGGTAAGCTGACTTTACGTCTTTAGTAAGAGAATTTCAAAACCTGGAAAACCTTTTTTGTCTACGCTGGCTTTTAGCCCCAACCATTTAAAATATATACCACCTCTCCGACACACAAGGGAAAATTGGAAAATAAATTCATGGGATTCAAAGGCTTTTTTTGGTTGTTGCTTAAGGAAAAAAATATTACTCGTTCTTTGTTGCTTCAAATTAAAGTAAGATGAAAAGTAAGTTAACTTAACGGGGTCTACTTTTTAAATGACAAGAATGCCATTTGGTACAAGAATTTATACATTCATTTACTAATAATCATTTATTTTCATATATTAACTTGGTCAAATAGGAGTTGGTATTTGTTTGGATTTTTGCTCCATGACTACTATCTAACTAGAACAATGTTAGCTGAGTTAGTAAAACAATTTACTGTTGAATCAGAGGTACGAGGTTCTTTGTTGCTTCAAATTAAAGTAAAATAATTTATAGAATAATAGATTCTAATTAGCTCAATTGATAAAAAAATTTATTGTCGAATCAAAGGTATGAGATTCTTTGTTGCTTCAAATTAAAGTAAAATAACTTGTGGGGTTTACTTTTTAAATGACAAGTGTTAGGGCGGATTTTGGATCCTCAACCTAAAAGATAGATAGATTAAGGCCTAAAGAGCCTAATACAATGAATTTGTAAAGAGTGAGCTAAAAACTAGGCTTCAATGAATCAAACAACGCTCACAATGGACCAAAGATATTGAGAGAGCAAGAAAATAATGAAAAAACAAGTTGGTGAAAATAAATTCTTCCTCGGCAATGTCCAAGGAGAGTAATACTTAGATATCTATATTTCTTTTAGACTTGGTTACAATTACAATTTTTAGTGCTACAATATTTTCTCTCTTTCAATTATCAAATGCCCCCTTGTAATGGGATTCTTCTCCTTTATATTACCTCCATTTGCTTTATCTCAACCCTCTATGTGTAGATCAAATGGCTGGCTTTTGTCTTATCCCATCAGCACCTTTATAAAACTTTTGGTGGTAGCTGTAAGGCTGAACATCACTGTTTAGACATTACTTCTATATTAATGCGGTCAGAGAGTTAGCTACAAAACATTTAATGTGGTGGTAGCAGCTTTCCTTTAGATATTTCTCACTTTCTTCCTACCTTATCCCTTCCTAATGCTTATCCCTACTAGCAGAATCACCCAGAACATTGTCCCTGATATCAGGCCAACCCTTTTGACCTCTACCCTGTTAAGCCGATGTGAAATTTGTCCTTGGACATACTTCTTGTAACCTTAAAACTAGACCCTTTTGCCTATTCACTATCTTGCATTCCCATAGTAGCGTCTACCTATCCTCGGACTATTGAATGTTCTTGGACAGAGCCCCTAACCCAATACACCCTTCTAGGCCTGCCATCCCTACAACAAAAATGCCATTTGGTACAAGGATTTACACATTCATTTACTAATCATTTATCTTCATATATAACTTGGTCAAATAGGAGTTCGGTAGGAAAACAATAAATTTTGGAGTTGGTATTTGTCTGGATCTTTGCTCCATGACTACTATCTAATTAGAACAATGGGTTCTAGTTAGGTCAATTAGTAAAAAAATTAGTCATCGAATCAAAGATCTAAAATTCAATTCTCGCTTATATAAAAAAAAAAATTAATTAGTGTATTAATCTAATGATAAAGAGTGGATGTTATACGTTAAAATTATTTCTTAAAAAATAAAAACCTAGAACATTGTATGGTGAATGTTTAAATAGGTTAGATTTTTTTTTTTTTTTTTTTTATTTTTAGTGCTACAATATTTTCTCTCTTTCAATTATCAAATGCCCCCTTGTAATGGGATTCTTCTCCTTTATATTACCTCCATTTGCTTTATCTCAACCCTCTATGTGTAGATCAAATGGCTGGCTTTTGTCTTATCCCATCAGCACCTTTATAAAACTTTTGGTGGTAGCTGTAAGGCTGAACATCACTGTTTAGACATTACTTCTATATTAATGCGGTCAGAGAGTTAGCTACAAAACATTTAATGTGGTGGTAGCAGCTTTCCTTTAGATATTTCTCACTTTCTTCCTACCTTATCCCTTCCTAATGCTTATCCCTACTAGCAGAATCACCCAGAACATTGTCCCTGATATCAGGCCAACCCTTTTGACCTCTACCCTGTTAAGCCGATGTGAAATTTGTCCTTGGACATACTTCTTGTAACCTTAAAACTAGACCCTTTTGCCTATTCACTATCTTGCATTCCCATAGTAGCGTCTACCTATCCTCGGACTATTGAATGTTCTTGGACAGAGCCCCTAACCCAATACACCCTTCTAGGCCTGCCATCCCTACAACAAAAATGCCATTTGGTACAAGGATTTACACATTCATTTACTAATCATTTATCTTCATATATAACTTGGTCAAATAGGAGTTCGGTAGGAAAACAATAAATTTTGGAGTTGGTATTTGTCTGGATCTTTGCTCCATGACTACTATCTAATTAGAACAATGGGTTCTAGTTAGGTCAATTAGTAAAAAAATTAGTCATCGAATCAAAGATCTAAAATTCAATTCTCGCTTATATAAAAAAAAAAAAACTAATTAGTGTATTAATCTAATGATAAAGAGTGGATGTTATACATTAAAATTATCTCTTAAAAAATAAAAACCTAGAACATTGTATGGTGAATGTTTAAATAGGTTAGATTTTTTATTTTTTTATTTTTTTTGTCTTTTATGAACTAATTGAATTAAGCAACATACTTTTTGTTTAAGCAATTTCACTATTACAAATGCGTGGAATACACTTGACTTGGTCTTTTTGGGCAGGAGGGGGATGGGGGAAAGGGGGCTTATGTGGTCACATTGTAGCAAGTTGCAGTTTGTATGGGGTGCAGAAATCATAAGATATTAGCTGTTAAACCTGGAAAATTTTTAATGTGCACTTGCTATCTAAATAGCATTGAGTGAGAATTAAATAGACTACAATAAATATAGCAAGAAATAATTGACTTATTTCAACTTTTGCTTCCTCTCATCAAGGTGAAATAATAGGACATTTGTGTACTTTTTTTTTCTTTTTTTTGAGAGGAGACATTTGTGTACTCATGTGTGAAATATGGAGTGTAGTTTTTTTTTTTTTTGGATCGAATGTAGCTATTAATTGCGTATAACTTCATGTACTATAGCTTTAACCCAATCATCTTCTGTTATAAACTTGTAGCGTAAATTTTAGACATCTTAATAACTACAATAGAGGAGTTCCCAAACTNTTTTTTTTTTTGGATCGAATGTAGCTATTATTTTTTGGAGTAGTTATTCATACAGAATAATTTGTTTATGATTTAGAAAATAAGAAATTCTTTGGATATTTTGGTAGTGCATTGGCACTAGCAAAAAGGATGCTTTATTACCTTTAAATAAATCGATGTAGTGTGGCTTTGAGTGTAAAAAATATTATATATAATAGACACACGAGTGTTTCTCTTTAGGAATATTTATAGAAATGTGTTCAAATAATCACATAACATCAATTTTTGGTTAAACATTTTCCATTAATGGCATTGTCATACATGGAAATATGATTTGAACTTAAAATAAATAATTCAATGTAGGGTTTAACTTGAAACAAACCCTCTTTCTAAAATTATTTATAAAAAAAAAAATAAATAATAATAATAAAAACTTGTAAACAAACCCTACACTATCGGATTTAAAATGTTATTTTCCATATAAAAAATTATGAACCAAAATAAATTATAATCAGCAAGATATAATTCTATAGCATATTTTATTCTCGAATAATATATTATTTGCATATTTTTACATTTTATTTGTTTATAAATTTATATTATAGTAGGTGTTATTTATTAAATTAAAAAATCATTATTATGTATAATAATTTTTTAATTTATATAAATTTTAAATCATATGAATGCTTGAAATAAGACCTACTAGATCCCAATTCTACTATACTATTGTGTCCAAATAAATGAAAAATGATTATGTTGTTACTGTTAATTAGGAGACAACACTTTGGGAAGACTCCAAATAAATTCTTAATATAAAATTTTGGAACACTACTACTACTTGACACAAAAAAATTTAACTTAAGGATTTGAGTCCAAATTCCAATCATAATCAAAAGAGCTTTAATAAATTTATGGTTTTCATTCCATAGCTCCTGTCATTTTAACTTCGTACCTAACAATAATCCTCTCTAATATCGATTTCTATTCTTTCAATAAAACTTAAAAAAAAAAAAAAAATCCTAGAATAACCATGATGGCATGATCTCACTCTTTAAGTACAATGATTTTTATAGATACTATAGGAATAAATTCATGGTATTTAACGTCTTGTAACTCAATTGATTTTCAATGGAAACATATAAGATTTACATGACCCTATTTGTGTATTGTAATTATTGAATTATAAAAAAAAATAAAAATAAAAATCTCTGGCATTTAGTTTGTTGTGATTTTTTTTTTCTTTATATAATATGGTCAAGATATTAATGCGTTTTCTTTGGTGTAGACAAGAGTCAATTATGCTTTAAAAAAAAAAAAATCAAATCAACTTTCAAGATTATTATTTGACAATAATAGAGAATTAAAAATTGAATTAACGGAGGCTTTTTCACTTTCTTTTAAATAAAAGAAAAAAAAAACTATTAATTAAGCTATAATGCAATCCATGAATCCATGCATATAAGGATAAAGATAAAGAGTAAAGACTATTTGAAATTTATCTAAAAGACTACAAATTATGGCATAATTGGCCTCAAAACTTTCATAGATATAACGCCGGCCTCCTTTGATATAAGAATATAAATAAAGAGGATGTATGTGCTACATGTGAATAACTTGGGTCAAAGTTAACTCATCTATATATTAATCAATAGTCGCAAATATATTAGGTTATAATTTCATTCTATCAAATACATAATCAAAGAAGAAAAAATATATATAAATACAACAGTTTGATGTAAAGGTTCAAATAATTGTTTTCACTTTTTACTCCTCTCCTCAAATATAAGTATGTAACAATTTTGCATAATGTCCCTTAAGTAAGTCCAAATAATTATGAAATTAAAGAATTAATCTTGGTCCCCGCTGTTGAAGAAGACTTTATTTTGTTATATTATCAACCCCATAAATAGAAGAGTTTCAGACTTATCTTCCTACATTCCTTATATTTGTAAAGCATAAAAGGTAAAGCTAATGTAAATCCATTTTCGACTTTGTAATTGGACCTCATTAATAAGTATGAAATCTACATATATAGATTACAACCCATCTATGATTTATTTATTTTATTTAAAACAGTAACTATATATATAAACTTCAAAATAAAGTACTTGCCCATCTTAATTAGTTCTCCTTTTGTTCAAGCGACTTGATTTTACAATAATAGACACTTACCAATACTTTGATGCCTTACCAATAGTTATTCAGTTGTTTAATTGTATAAAATAACTATATTTTTAGAAAGAAATAAAAATATACTTTTTAAGTGATTTTTGGTGTCATTATTTATTTTTTATTTTTCAATTTAAGATAGAATTCTATTATAGTTCAATCTATATGTATGTGTGTGAAACTCATTTTTAAAAACTTACTCTTGCCCCTTACATCCCACAAGCCTTATACTTATAGAGCGAGTGATCATCACGCCATGGATATATGATAGTTAATTATAAAGAACTGTTTCCTTGCAATTTTCTTGTTGTGGTTAATAGTAGATAACAGTTATAACCCTAACCGTTGTTCCCATAACATGATTATTTAATGAGTTGACCATCTGTTAAACAAACTCGCTAAGGTCATTATTATTTCCGCTAAATTGTCTTTTGTGTGTGTGTGTGTGTGGTTTTTTTTTTTGTTTTTTTTATTTTATTTTTATAACAAGGGAGGGAGAATTTAAGATATGAAAGTAATGAAACTCTTAACATACATTTCGTATTGAATACACCCACACACAGGTATACATACACACACATATATAATAATATTAGTGAAGTGGACAAAGTCACCAATATGAGAAGATTTAGTCTTTCAATTTGTATGACTAAGAAAAGGAATCAACCTTAAGTTTGTTACAGCAAGGTTAAAGGGTTAAGTACATAACAACCTTTTGTTCAAACCCAAGAAGAAAAACTTTCTCGTTAATTGGGAAAAAAAAAATATTCTCTCGCCCTTTAAATTAAAAAAAAAAAAAAAAAAATCTTAGTATGGTAAATTTTGTTGAATCTTTGTTAATTAGTCAAAGTTTTTTATCCAATCAAATGTACGAAAATACATGACATATGGGATCGATTCTCCATGCATTTGAATTGGTATCTATCTCTCTCATACACACAAAATAGGATATCTTATCTTATATAGTTAGTGTGTACAGTACTGTCCCTCTCACGTATGAATTCTGTAATAATTGGTATAAGATATTCTTTACTAACAAAAATATTTAGTAGTAATCACCAATGGCAAAGCCGTGGGGCTATATATGACTCTCCTTAACTTTTAGAATTTTTAATTCCTTAATCACACAAAAGAGACACAAAAATATGTCAGGTATAATTTTACCTAAATGAGCCTCTAAACCTTTTTCTTAGTTTTTATTTTATTTTATTTTTTATAAAATTTCTTTTTCTTTATTTCTAAATATAAATAACTAGTATTATGTCCATACGATATATATATATATATTATAAATCAACAAAGTGACAACAAAAATAATCATAACAAAAAGAAAGAAAGGAAAACTATGATGATAAATTTTACCAATGAAAGGGAGATAAATTTTATTAGAATAAAGAGATAACATATTGTAAGGATACGTGTTATAGGTATTAAGTTGTATCCATTTTTCTTTATTTTAAAATTTTTGGTAATAAAATTTGGTTGGGTATAAATTTCTTAAAATTTAGACAGTAGAGTTTTTTTTTTTTTTTTTTTTTTTTTTTTTTTTTGAGAAGATTGACAATAGAGTTATACTTGAATTAAACAATGCTCAAATCTTATAATTTATATTAGAATTATAGTTAAATGATTAATTTCAAAATTTTATAATTGCTTAAGTTTTAGAACAATCAATAATTAACCTAGCATAGAGCACTATCTTTTGTCATTTTAAATGTGTACATAGAATGAAAACTGTTATTAGATTAATCCTATGAACAATTATTTAAGAATGAAAATATTTATCTTGAAATATGTAATTAGTGACTTGAAGTTTTTTTTTTAATAATTGCTATATGTGGGAAGATAATATTTGTCGAACCATGTCATGACATGTGTTAGGATATACTAGTAAAAGGTTGTTATTTTAGATTTTAAATTTTGTTTATATTACTTTGTCTGGCCCTATAAGAAAAATTCCTGCACCAACCACGATGTTTTGATGGCAAAAGAGAATCCGCAGTTTTTTGTCCACGCCCCTACCATTTGGCTTAAAGATTAAGCCATTATTTTTTTCTTTTTTATTATAGAAGTTCAAGCCATTATTAAAAAAACATGGGATCATCTTTTCGTTAAATAAATAAACACATAATTTTTTTTTCTTTTGTTATTTCATGTTAAATCACAAATGGAGCATTTTGATATATATATTGATAGTCAAGAGACTTATATTTTGACAGGTACTTCGCGTTATTTTCGACGAAAAAATCTAGAGTTGAAATGATCTTACATCCAATTATATCAAATTATATATATTCATACATTAACAGGAAATTAAGATGCATTACCTCAATAGGAACGAGCTCAACTATGCTCACTCGACAACTTGGACTAGTTACATGGCTGGTTGGCAAAGGCACAAAAAACCATAGCCACAAAGTTCCGGTGGGTCAGTAGCTAGCCCAATTGTCTTCCCACCGTGATCCTGGAAGTCAAACCCAATCTTGATATCTATGGGAATAATTCCCCAATGAGAGGCGATTCAAGTGCAACTCTTTTGCTTAAATTTAAATTTTTTTTTTTTTGCTTTTAGTTTTAACTTTTTTTATTATAAATAATCTAATTTTTAACTTTTTTTTTTTGAAATAAACTAACTTTTAGTTTTTTGTCACATATTGAACATAAAAATTACCAAAAATTATATCTTTTAATAAATAAGCCAAGTGGAGCATGCATGAAAGAGTCAAATGTTTCTTCTATTCTTTTACTTGGCATAATTGGGCCATCTTGGACTTGAACCATAGACCTCGCCTTTAATGTTATTTTTTTGTCTCTTTCCTCTGTCTGGTACCAACTCGAATGCCTAATCAACTATACAAATAGGCTATCAGAAATAAGCAAAAGCCAAATGCACTCTAAAAGACATCTCATTTTTCCTTGAATCAATCACTTCGTAATCAGAGAGTCCTTCACTGGCACAACCTTGACAAAATATCTTGTGATCTTTCTTTTCTTTTCTTCAGGTATTCACCGACCAGGTTACACCATCTAACTGTATCATCAATCTTTTTTTTTTTTTTGTTTCAAAAAAAAAATCATAATAAGGTAGGAAGCTGTAACAATAAAAAAAAAAATATATATATATATATATAGAATATCTCTTTGGTCTTTACCAACCAAATAAACAGTAGAACATTTTGATAGCAATTTTTGTTGCTTCTTTAAATCCAAAAATTTCCGAACGTCATGAACAGCCAATAAAGTCTTGGATTTGAAGTATTTGACTCTTAATTGAAGCACTTTTGGCCTTTTCAACCTTCAAAATAATTGTCAAGGAAGAGGAAAAAAAAAAAAAAAAGAAGAAAGAAGAAAAGATCCCCCCCATACTTGGAAAAGGCAGCTAAGGCCAAGGGGGGTGGGTCAACCCATGCCCCAAAAAGTGGAAGATAGAGAATGAGATTCTTTACTGTCATTAATTGTGTTTATTAAGGGTATTTATGTCAATCAATTTTGAACCAAATTTTAATGTTTTAAAAATTTTCACAAATATATAGTACTTCTACTCTATTTGACAATTCATACTTTTGTTTTTTTTTTTTTTTTGAGAATGTTGACAATTCATACTTAGGTTGCGTGTAGGCAAAACTAAAGGTTGAGAAATTGGTTAGCAACTAATAAAACCATGCAAAAAAATAAAACCATCCAAACAACCTTTTATCCTACTTTCCTCAAAATATTCGAATCTGGGTCTCTAATACTGACACGTGTCGAGCATAGAACATATGTAATTATGTATCACTTGTCCCTTGCCTAACTCAACCTCCTCTGTAACCATAAATATATATATATATATCCTATTTCCTCAAAAAGAACACAAATACTTCTAGATTAGTAGAAGTTACCTTCCTATTATTTATGATGATTTGGTATAACTCATTTTGAGTGGGTGTGTGTAATTAAAGCCGTAAACCATTAAACATCCCTACAAATAAACAATGGGTAATCATGTGATGAAAAAAAAAATGTCTATTTTTAAAACTGTATTTTTTTACCAAAAACAATACAATAATGAAGCTATGTGCTATTTTCAAAAACTTAATTGTATTTTGTACTTTAGGAACAAATCATAAAAGAGTTTGGTAAATTTAAAAAAGGGTAAAAATTATATATAACACCTACATTTGATTCATCAATTGCAAATTCAAACACAGATATAATTTGAATTTTTAATTATTTTTAAGAAAACAACAGCATTTCTATTTTATTGGTAAATGCAATCAAGTGTTTGAATCCAATCGATAAAATACATTGCACCTAAAGTTGCATCTAAGATTTACTATTTAAAAAAAAAATTAAAAAAAAAAAAAAAAAGAAGAAGAAGGAGGCAAGCAAAGCTACAATGTCATAAATTACAGGTTCATGACTTGCACCCACCAACAGTCCACTACACCTAAAAAATAACTACCCCTAATTATATTTCATTGATGGGGGTATAAATGTAATTTCAAAAGAGCCATGCAGCAACACACTTTATTTAATAGGAAAAGCCGTCTTAGCTAGGGAGTTGGTGGAAGCTGCCTAAACTCGTGGCACCGTAGAGGGAGGGGGTGTTTTGGTCATTTTAGGTGACAGGTGGACCCACAGTTTGATTACCAGGTTGGAGTAAACCGGGACTAGCCGGTTATCCCAACTGGATGTTGGAAGTTGGAAGCAAAAACAGTAGAAGCGCCGACGGAAAAGAATCCTACGCGCTATTTGTAGGCGCGGCAACGCGCACACGAGCATCCAAGCCACACGAAATCCACACTCCCCGTATAATCTTGTTTTGTTTTATTGGTCCCAGCGATAACAGGCTGATCTGGTTCACACTTCACACTTGATGTCATCAAAATCCCATGGTTGTAGGTTTGAGAAAAATTAGCAAAATCTGGGATCACAATCTTTCTTTTTGTAACGTAATTTTGCCATCATTTTTAGAAAATTCGCAGGTGCTCTAAATGCACAAATAAATTATGCTATTTTCTTTTACATTTATGATAGATTCTATTATGAATTTAATAAGTGAACTTCATAGTATTTAGTTTGGAGATGAAAAAATTGAGAAAATAAAAACTCTTTTGTTAGAATAGGAAATATTGTTTGTAAAAATTTACTCTCATTCTTATTAAAAAAATTTATATAATTATTTTATTAGGAAGAAAAACTGGAGTTGAGAATAAAAATTCAAGTCTTCAAGTGAAAAAAAAAAAAACAAAAAGGAAGAAGAATAAGTTAACGTTAAACAGTGTGGAGGGAGGGGAAGGGGGATGGTAATTATTATCAGCTCCCTCGTTTATCCCCTATTTTCTCTCCAAATCAAGGGGCTGGAAATTGGGGAGCCTGGAGTCAAAACTTTTAGGTCCCACCATTTTCTCCCCCATTCCCTTCCTAACCAAATACTCATCCTCCCATTTTCTCTCTTGTTTTATCTCTTCCGGCTTCTATCTTCTCTATTTTCACTCTAATCAATTAGAACCTAAGTGGTGAAGCACGTGATAAACAACCAATTAAAGTTTATCACATAGGCTAATTGTAAAAAAAAAAAAAAAAAAATTTAAAAAGTTATAAAAATTATGGCCCTAAAGCTTTGTTTGGATTGCGTCTGCGGAAAATGCAAACACTTTTTTTTCCTTTTTAAATTTTAGTGCCTGGTGCACTGTTTATGGGATATGAACAGTGCATCAAGGCAAATGCACAGTATTTTTATTAATGAACAGTAATCAGAAAATATTTTTTTTATTGTTTTCAGTTTTCAGCAAAATAAGTGGTATCTAAATGCATACTAAACTAACTTTTGAGAAATTAATATCACGTAGGACTAACATTAATATCATTTTTTCTCTACACCAATTAGATTGTTGATATTGTTGTGACAGGAGACTTGTTGATTAAACAATATTTGTTGTTTTTGGAATCTTGGGTCCTTAATTAAACATTAGCATTTTAAAAAAAGACCTTGTGGGTATGGTAGTCAAAGGGAAAGAAGAATGGACTTATGGAGGCATGCCTAATTTTGGGATTAGTAATGGGATAAGGCGGAGTTAGTTTAGGGATGTTTCATTCCCCTTTGGGGTGGGACAAATCTGCACGAGATAAATCAGGGTGGCCTAAGAGGGGAGATGGGTTTGGGATATTTTGTCATCTCTAATGAAGTTGCTTTAACATTAATGAGATAGTAATGAAAAATAAATAAGAGGGGGAGGGACAAGTGTTTGAGACATGATAATAAAATATATAAAAATGAATTATAAATAGGATGAGTATAAAAGCAATTAAATTAAATTAAATTATATATATATTCGAAGAAATATTAGGATTCAAGCCCCGGTGATGCATAGAAATCATCACTTTTTTATTTCATGGGAATCTCTATCTTATAATTAAGCTATAGAAGTTGTCGGTATACTCTTCAATAGAATAACTTTCAATGTCACTATAGGCCTATAGAGATTTTTTTTTTTTTAATTAAAAAAAATTTATAAAATTGGTCTCCCACCACTTATTCAACAATAATCAACATTACTGGACCCCCAAAAAAAAGAAAACCACTATTGGACCAACAATTCA
This sequence comes from Quercus suber, assembly GCF_002906115.3. NCBI lineage: Eukaryota > Viridiplantae > Streptophyta > Magnoliopsida > Fagales > Fagaceae > Quercus > Quercus suber. The sequence goes on along the minus strand of NW_027069527.1, from coordinate 1,809,030 downwards.
CTGCACAAGTATAACTAATTTTGTCCTTTATTCTTGAAGGAAAAAGAAACTATCCATACTTATTTTGTTCTTAATTAAAGTGGAAGATTAAATGTCAATTTGGGATTCGATTTGGATAAATGGGAACAGAGTTTGGATAATGTTGCAGACCCTATTGCAAACCTCTTAAATCTTAACCTATCTTCAATGTCCCCTTTGCATGTGAATCCACATTCTTATCATGATGGTAAAGATAGAGTTTAAGTATAGACTATATATAGGTAGCGGTCGCCTTTAAGTTTTAACCAATACACATACTATAACTTTTTTTTTTTTTTTTTAAAGAGAGCTTCAACTTAGCGTCCGTTTTTGATGATGCTTTTTATCATTAGATCAAGATATTAATTGATTTTTTTGTGTAGGCAGAGATTGAATCTTAGATTTCTTATTTAATCATCAAAGACTTTACCAGTTGAGCTAATTGAAACCTACTACATATATATATATATATATATATTTTTTTTTTTTGAAAGAAAACCTACTACACATATTGTAACTTGATATTTAACTTTTTACATAATACATCTACATTATATAAATTTCTTAAAATCTATCAATGATTTGGTAGTGCCCTCTTTGATTTTGAACAAAAATAACTTCAAAACGTTTTAGTGTGAAAGACTCATACCATGAAAGCTGGTGACCGCTTTTTCTTACAAAGTTTCCAACAATATTTCATACAAATCTGAAAATGGTTTGGTTTTCCCAAATGTAGCCAACCCTTCGCCAGCTTTTGATTGCATGTTGCATNTACTGTATCTTCCAAATAAGCAACCATTCTATAATCTATATGCTAGACTACACTCAATACTATTAAGCTATAATAACATATTACTAATCAAAATCAAATTGAGTGACTCCATAATGACACATCAATATCGGTTTCCATGTTATCTTCACCATAATAATGAGGTGGAGGCAACAACATCCCCTCTGCCATATTTGTCAGCAACCTTGGCATGCCGAAAACCGCCTCATCATCCATAAAAAACACACCTTCCGCCTCCGTCTCTGTTGTCGCAGGCGACGGCGCATTTTTCCTCATTGGCCTCACTTCATCCTCAAATACCACATCTGACTCCGCGGGCCGAAATGCCTCGGCCGCCTCGGCTGCCGTCCGTTGAATATCCTTCGCTTCTGCCGACACAGGCACGGGTAGCCGCCACGCCGAGTCAGCAAAATTGAGACATGCAGACTTACCTCGGAGCGCAATTGCCGCCACATCATGTGCACGTGCTGCCATTTCTGCTGTAGGGAAAGTCCCAAGCCAAATTCTTGACTTCTTATTGGGCTCACGAACTTCACAAACCCATTTCCCAGAGTTCCTTCTTCTAACTCCACGGTACACTGGGTGTCTTGTCTCCTTAAACTTCTTTCTCCCAGCTCGTTTCTTAGGATTTCTCGAAGCCAACATGACCTCCTCGTCTGACAAGTTTACCATGCGAGCACTGCTACTCTCTGACTCAGATGACCAAATATCAGACCCCACTAAATACTGTGAGTCTGAAAAATGCTTAAAAATATCCATATGTCCAAAACAAATCCAACTCTCAAAAGGGTCTTAATTAGCTATCAGCTCTTTTTTTTTTCTCACTCAGTGTACTCTAGTTAGATAGCTCTATTGTATAAGTAAGGGTGGGGTTGAAAGTAAGAATAAGAGGGAGAGATTGTATATATACGTTAGGATTATAGAAAGGGGCAGGGTGCGCAACACGGAGTGAGTGTGATAAGGATCCAGGCTGTGAAGTGGAGGATGGGATGGGGGTTGTTCCCCACGGTTTTAACATTTGGGAATGAAAAGATCCATTGATAATTATGAATTAAATTATAAAATTAAAATTAAAAAAAGTGGGGGGTGAGTTTGGAACCAGCTGGGCTTTTAAGCCAAGTGGATTATGGAAGGACACGTGGGGAATTTGACCAGTTCAGGATTTTGACTGAAAGTGATTAGGCCCTGTAGTTTTGCTAACTTTGCTTAAAAGGCAGTATGTGCGGTCTTTCTAGGGAGTAGCGAATGAATACTGGTGGTATAGGTGTCAGTTTCAGATTCAAGGGACGGTCCGTCTTTGTCACTGTCAATGCTGATCATGCATTGTCAAAAGATATTATCAACTTTGATTCCTCCAACAAATAAAAAATGCAACAAAAAGACAAAAAAATAAAATTTGTCAGAAAAAGTCAAAAAAAAATTCTAAATAGTATTACAAAACTGAAAAAAATGACAGGAATTGCCAAAAAAAAAAAAGACAAAAATTGTGCTAAGAAAAAGTAAAAAAATTTTGTAGTTAACGAGTACCATTCAGTGTTTGTTAACGCAATCCATAAAAAATATACTTTCAACTTTTGCACCAGTACGAGGAGGCAAATTACTTGCCGATTTTCATTTTTTACTAATATTTTTCACCTACTATTATTTTTAATGCCTACAGCTTTATTTGATTTTATATTCTTAGACTTCGTTTGGTTACAAAATGAGGGAAGAGAAGAGAAGAGAAATTAATGATAGAAAGGAAATGATAAAGAAAAGAATAGAAATAAAATTTCTCTTGTTTGTTTGGAAATGGGGAGAGAAGGGGAAAAGAAAGAAGAATAATACATTTTGCTTTCCTTTGAAGAAGAATAATATATGTTTTTTTTACTTTTATGGCCATATAAATGTGAAAGATATATGAAAGTTATAAGCAAATATTTAACTTTATGTCATATGATATTATTATATATAGACCCTATTTAAAAAAAAAAAAAAAAAAAACCATTGTCTCCCTTCAAAGCTGCCTAAATTGGGTGGATTACACATCTGTGGGCTTAAGAGAAATGGTTTTTGCCCCTTTATTTTTTTTTCTTTCAGGGTAACCAAACAGAGGAAAAACTATCATTCTTCTCATTTCTCTTCTCTTCCTTTCTCATGTAGCATTTTCAAACACACGGTTAGAGTTCATTTGAGTCTAGATGTTTTTTGCTAGTTCTTTTAGCTTTTAGCTTAAACATACAGTTTTTTAAAACCTTATTTTTTATTACTTCTTTAAAGAACAAGCATACTTTAACACATTTTTAACAAAAACTAAATAAACAAATGTTTAACACACAATTAGTCAATTATTTCTCTTAATTTTAATCAAGTTGTCTTTTTTTAATTATCATTTTAATTTCTCTCTTTTAAATTTGATCAAATTATTTCATGTGATTCTCTCTCTTTATTCATCAACTAGATCTATAATTATCTTTAGATGAATTACTTTATTTTACATCATTTTTGTTGTTGTAAATTTTCATTTATTTATATTAACAATTGACCTTTAGAAATTACCAATAACAATAAAATAAAAAATTCTAAACCGTGTAAATTATATTTCTATTTTACCAACAAAAAAGGCAATGTATTCTATTTTGCAATGGCAACTTGTTCTATCTTTTTTTTCCTAATTATTTTGTTCAAGCATTATTTTTTTCTCTCATTAGTCATTTTATCTCATAAGAGCATTCACATCCGATCATGCATTATATAATCACTTTAAAATATACCTTACACCTCATTCTCTACTCTCTTACCCACTCTATTTAGATATTAATTTTTATTCTATCTTTGTTCTTTTTGTACACTTTCTTTATTATTTGTTTTTCACATTCATTTTTTATATATATAAATAATTAACACTAGGTGGGACAAAATAAATATTTTTAATTTTATATAGGAAAAATGCTAAGAGATCTTCTAAACTTTTAGGTAGTGGTCATTACACCCTTGAAGGGTATAAACTTTTATTTTTACCGATTTACTTCATAAATTCTACACGTGCCAAGTTGATACTTTTGCTTAGCTGCTGTTACAATTATCTAACAATACTCATGTGAAACGCATGTGGACTCAGAAAGGGAGAGAGAGAGAGAGAGAGAGAGAGAGAGTCGTTGATCTGGACTGCAACAACTATTGCAGTTTAACCAAAAGGCCAATATATAGTTTCTTCGTCAACTACATTGGCCATATTTCTCTGGTTGAGAATTTTTTTCTCTTCACCTTTGTACCTAACAACAATTATGAGCTTGCCATTGGGACTAGGAATAATTTTAAAAGGCCAAAGCTTCATGTCGATTTGAACAGAAGGGTCAAAGAATCAAGTTGGATAATTTTTGGTTTGGTAGAGTGTTTGTGAAATGGTAATCGTGCTTTGGGTTTAAGAATTTGTATTGGGATTGGAATAGGAGGTGAGATTTTTAACAATTTCAGTAGTTTTAGTATAATATATGTTGCTATAGTAATCATAAGGGGCGGAGCCAGAAATTTTTGTTTGGGGGGGCCAAGTTGCGACGCTAACATATTCATCAAGACAACTTCCACACCCACACACACATATATACACACACGCGCGCTTTTTATTATATATACACACATATATATACACACTTTTTTATTTGATAAGTTATATATATATACACACACCCAACCAAAAAAAAAATATTTTAATATTTTCAATCAAAATTATTTTTGACAGCGATCTTTCATAAAAAAATTCATTTTTTCTATTTTCATAGTCAAAATCTTAAAAAAATTTATTTTAAACACAAATTATCAAATTTTATGCTAAAGTAAGTAAAAAATCTTTCAATTGAACTAATGAAATTTTCAAAAACATGAATGATCCAAAACTTGGAGAAATAAGTTAGGCTCCAAACATATTTAAAGTTACCTTACTTTAACACATTATATGTCAACTAAAGACACATTTCATGTGTAGTTTTAGTAACAAAATTTTTTTAATGAGTCAATGACTTGTTAACCGCCACATAACGGGTTGAAAAATATAGATTTAAACATGTTTGATACCAAATTATATCAAATATTTAACAGATATAAAAGCACATTTTACAATAAAAAATAGAATTGCGAAAAATAAAGTTATATCTTTATAACTATTAGACCAATTATTTTTTTTAAGAGTATTATTGGACTAATTCAAATATTTGAGGGGGGCCAACTCTTATTTTTTAGACTAAATTTTGAAAACATAAAAATAATTGTATATATATTTTTAGAAATTTTAAAATTTTGGGGGGGCCATGGCCCCCCCACCCCTGTACGTGCCTCTGCCCCTGGTAATCATCTATATTTAGATGATATTGTAAGTATGTATTCACATTTGATTATGGGGTGTTTAATTGTGTTTTTTAAATAACACAAAACACATATTTTTATAATACTTTTTTATTTATATTATATTTTTTATATATTTAAATAAGACAGGTTAATGCATAAACTTAATTATTCTTAAAATTTTACATATTGT